>NW_024729741.1:0-75994 GCF_018991925.1 Homarus americanus | reverse complement strand
TGTACCTGAAGGGTCGGAGGCACTGGGAGTGTCGGAGGTGTACCTGGAGGTCAGAGGTGTACCTGGAGAAGGGTACCTGGAGGTTCGAGGTGGGCCAGTGTCAGAGGTGTACCTGGGAGTGTCAGAGGTGTACCTGGGAGGCCAGGTGTACCTGGGAGTGCTGGGAGGTGTACCTGGGAGGTCAGAGGTGTACCTGGGAGTGTCTGAGGTGTACCTGGGAGTGTCTGAGGTGTACCTGGGAGGCTTGGGAGAGAGCCAGGGGAGCAAGACGTACCTGGAGTGTCAGAGGTGTACCTGGAGACAAGTGTACCTGAGTAACGGTGGTGTACCTGGGAGTGCCGGAGGTGTACCTGGGAGGTCAGAGGTGTACCTGGGAGGGCTGGGGAGGTGTACCTGGGAGGTCTGAGGTGTACCTGGGAGTGTCAGAGGTGTACCTGGGAGTGTCAGAGGTGTACCTGGGAGTGTCAGGTACCTGGGAGTGTCAGAGGTGTACCTGGGAGGTGTCAGAGGCACCTGGGAGGCACTGGGAGTGTCTGAGGTGTACCTGGGAGTGTCAGAGGAGCAAGGGAGTGAGACGTGTACCTGAGAGGTCAGAGGTGTACCAGGAGTGTCGGATGTGTACCTGGGAGTATCAGAGGTGTACCAGGGAGGTAGAGGTACCTGGGAGGCCAGAGGTGAACCAGGAGTGTCGGAGGAGTATCTAAGAGTGTCAGAGGTGTACCTGGACTATCGGAGGTATACCTGGGGTATCGGAGGTGTGGCCTGGGGTACGGAGGTGTACCTGAGGCTGGGAGGTGTACCTGGGAGTGCCGGAGCTGCTCCTGGAGAGTGTCAGAGGTGTACCTGGGAGTGTCAGCGGTGTACCTGGGAGGCCAGTGGTGCATGGGAGTAGAGAGGTATACCTGGGAGTGTCAGAGGAGTACCTGGGAGTGTCAAGGGTGTACCTGGGAGTGTCAGGGGTTTAACTGGGAGGTCGGAGGTGTAATCTGAGTGTCAGAGTGCACCTGGGAGGTCAGAGGTGTACCTGGGAGGTCAGGGGTGTACCTGGGATTGTCAGAGGTGTACCTGGGAGAGTCTGAGGTGTACCTGGAGTGCCATAGTAGCACCTGGGAGTGTCAGAGGTGTACCTGGGAGTGTCTGGGTGGGTACCTGGGAGTGTCAGAGGTGTACCTGGGAGTGTCTGGGTACCGGGAGGTCAGAGGTGTACCTGGGAGTGGCAGGGTGTACCTGGGAGTGCTAGGGGTGTACCTGGGAGTGTCTTAGGTTTACCTGGGAGTGTTGGGGAGAACCAGGACTGTAAGAGGTGTACCTGGGAGTGTCAGAGGTGTACATGGAGTGTCAGGAGGTGTACCTGGCAGTGTCAGCGGTATACCTGGGAGGTCAGGTGTGCCTGGGAATGTCAGAGGTGTACCTGAGTGTCTGAGGTGTACCTGGGAGGTCAGAGGTGTACCTGGTAGCATCATTGGTGTACCTGGGAGGTCAGAGGTGTATTTGGAAGTGTCAGAGGTGTACCTGGGAGTATCAGTGTACCTGGGAGTGCAAGAGGTTACCTGGGAGGCTCGGAGATGCACTGGGAGGTCCACAGGTGTACCTGGGAGGCTGAGAGGTGTACCTGGCAGTGTCAGAGGTGTACCTGGGGTGTCAGAGGTACCTGGGAGGTCAGAGGTGTACCTGGGAGTGTCAGGAGGTGTACCTGGGAGTGTCAGAGGTGTACCTGGGAGGTCAGAGGTGTACCAGGAATGTCAGTGGAGTACCTGGGAGTGTCAGAGGTGTAACTGGGAGGTCAGAGGCCTGGGAGAGTCAGAGGTGTACCTGGGAGTGGAGAAGTGTACCTGGGAGCAGGAGGTACCTGGGAGTGTCAGAGGTGCACATGGGAGAGTTAGAGGTGTACCTGGGAGGCTGCGGAGGTGTACCTGGGAGTGTACCTGGGAGCCTGTGAGGTGTACCTGGGAGTGTCAGAGGTGTGCCTGGGAGGCAGAGGTGCACTTGAAGTGGTCACAGGTGCACCTGGGAGTGTCTGAGGTGTACCTGGGAGTGTCTGAGCTGCACTGGGAGTGTCTGAGGTGTACCTGGCAGTGTCTGAGGTGCACTGGGCATGTCAGCAGTGTACTGGGAGTGTCAGCGGTATACCAGAAGTGTCAGAGGTGTACCTGGGAGTGTCAGAGGTGTACCTGGGAGTGTCAGAGGAGCACCTGGAGCATCAAAGGAGTACCTGGGAGGCTGGGTGTACCTGGTAGTGCTGGGTGGTGACTTGGGAGTGTCAGAGGTACCTGGGAATGTTCTGGTGTACCTGGGAGCAGAGGTATCGTCAGAGGTACCTGGGAGTGTCAGAGGTGTATCGTCAGAGGTACCTGGGAGTGTCAGAAGAGTGCACCTGGGAGCCAAGGAGTACCTGGGAGGTCAAAGATGTACCTGGTAGTATCAGTGGTGCACTTGGGAGTGTCAGAGGAGCACCTGGGAGTGTCATTGTGTGCCTGGGAGTGTCAGAGGTGAACCTGGAAGTGTCAGAGGTGTACTGGGTGTGTCGGAGGTGTTCCTGAGAGCGCCAGAGGTGTACCGGAGTGTCAGAAGTGTACCGGGAGTGTCAGATGTGTACCTGGGAGTGTCTGGGGTGTACCTGGGAGTGTCTGAGGTGTACCTGGGAGTGTCTGAGGTGTACCTGGAGTGTCTGGGTGTACTGGAGTGTCAGAGGTGTACCTGGGAGGGTCGGGTGGGTACCTGGGAGTGTCAGGGGTGTACCTGGGAGGTTCTGAGGGGTACCGAGGCTGGACAGAGTAACTGGGAATGTCAGAGGTACCTGGGAGTGTCAGAGGTACCTGGAAGCATCAGAGGTGTACCTGTGAGTGTCGGAGGTGTACCTGGGAGTGTCAGAGATGTACCTGTGAGTGTCTGAGGTGTACCTGGGAGGTCTGAGGTGTACCTGGGAGGTGTTAGGGGAGAACCAGACTGTAAGAGGTACCTGGGAGTGTCAGAGGTGTACCTGGGAGTGCCGGAGGTGTACCTGGGAGTGTCGGAGGTGTACATGGGGTGTCAGATGTACCTGGGAGAGGTCAGAGGTGTACCTGGGAAGGTTCAGAGGTGTACCTGGGAGGTCAGAGGTGTACCAGGAGTGTCAGGAGTTCTGGGAGTGTCAAAGGTGTACCTGGGAGGACCGGAGGTGTACCTGGGAATATCGGAGGTGCCTGGGAGGTGTCACAGGTGACCTGGGAGTGTCAGAGGCACTGGCAGTGTCAGAGGTGTACCTGGGGTGTCAAGGTGTACCTGGGAGGTCAGAGGTGTACCTGGGAGTGTCAGAGGTACCTGGGAGGTCAGAGGTGTACCTGGGAGGTCAGAGGTGTACCAGGAATGTCAGTGGAGTACCTGGGAGTGTCAGAGGTGAACTGGGAGTGTCAGAGGTACCTGGGAGAGTCAGAGGTGTACCTGGGAGTGTGAGAAGTGTACCTGGGAGTGTCGGAGGTGTACCTGGGAGGTCAGATGTGTACCTGGGAGAGCCAGAGGTGACCTGGGAGTGGCAGAGGTGTACCTGGGAGTCAGGGGTGTACCTGGGAGTGTCTGAGGTGTACCTGGGAGGTCAGAGGTGCCTGAGAGCGTCAGAGGTGCACTTGGGAGTGTCACAGGTGCACCTGGGAGTGTCTGAGGTGTACCTGGGAGTGCCTGAGCTGTACCTGGGAGTGTCTGAGGTACCTGGCAGTGTCTGAGGTGCCTGGGAGGTCAGAGGAGAGCCAGAGTGTAAGACGTGTACCTGAGAGCTCAGAGGTACCAGGGAGTGTCGGATGTGTACCTGGGAGTATCAGAGGTGTACCAGGTTAGAGGTGTACCTGGGAGTGTCAGAGGTGAACCAGGGAGTGTCGGAGGAGTATCTAAGAGTGTCAGAGGTGTACCTGGGACTATCGGAGGTGTACCTGGGGTACGGGAGGTACCGGGTATCGGAGGTGTACCTGGGAGTGTCAGAGGTGTACCTGGGAGGTCGGAGCTGTCTGAGAGTGTCAGAGGTGTGACCTGGGAGGTCAGGTGGTACCTGGGAGTGTCAGGTGTACCTGGGAGGTTAGAGGCATACCTGGGAGGTCAGAGGAGTACCTGGGAGTGTCAGGGTGTACCTGGGAGTGTCAGGGGTTTAACTGGGAGTGTCGGAGGTGTAACTGCGAGTGTCAGAGGTGTACCTGGGAGTGTCAGAGGTACCGGGAGTGTCATGGGTGTACCTGGGAGTGTCAGAGAGGTACCTGGGAGAGTCTGAGGTGTACCTGGGAGGTCATAGTAGTACCTGGGAGTGTCAGAGGTGTACCTGGGAGTGTCTGGGTGTACCTGGGAGGTCAGAGGTGTACCTGGGAGGACCAAGGTACTGAGTGTCAGAGGTGTACCTGGGAGTGTCAGGGGTACCTGGGAGGTAGGGGTACCTGGAGTGTCTGAGGTTTACCGGAGTGTCAGATGAGCACCTGGGAATGTCAGAGGTGTATCTGGGAGTGTCTGGGGTACCTGGGAGAGTCAGAGGTGCCTGGGAGTGTCTGAGGTGTACCTGGGAGTGTCAGGGGAGAACCAGGGACTGTAAGAGGTGTACCTGGGAGGCTCAGAGGTGTACCTGGGAGGTTCGGAGGTGTACCTGGGAGTGTCAGAGGTGTACCAGGGAATGTCAGTGGAGTACCTGGGAGTGTCAGAGGTGCACTGGGAGTGTCAAGGTGTACCTGGGAGAGTCAGAGGTGTACCTGGGAGCAGGAGAAGTGTACCTGGGAGTGTCTGGAGGTACCTGGGAGCTCAGATGTACCTGGGAGAGTCAGAGGTACTGGGAGTGGCAGAGGTGCCTGGGAGTGCTCAGCGGTGTACCTGGGAGGTCTGAGGTACCTGGGAGTGTCAGAGGTGCCTGGAGAGTGTCAGAGGTGTACCTGGGAGGTCAGAGGTGTACCTGGGAGTGTCTGGGTGTACCCGGAGTGTCAGGAGGTGCACTTGGAGGTCTGGGTGTACCTCGGAGTGTCAGAGGTGTACCTGGGAGTGTCTGGGGTGTACCTGGGAGTGTCAGGGTGACCTGGGAGTGTCTGAGGTGTACCTGGGAGTGTCAGAGTAGTACCTGGGAATGTCAGAGGTGACCTGGGAGTGTCTGGGTGTACCTGGGAGTGACAGAGGTGCCTGGGAGAGTCATAGGTGTACCCAAGTGTAGAGGTGTACCTGGGAGTGTCAGGGGTGTAACTGAGTGTCGGAGGTGTACCTGGGAGGTTGAGAGGTGTACCTGGGAGTGTCAGAAGTGTGGCCTGGGAGGTCAGAGGTGTACCTGGGAGTGTCAGAGGTGTACCAGGGAGTGTCAGAGGTTCCTGGGAGTGTCAAAGGTACCTGGGAGTGTCAGAGGTGTACCTGGGAGTGTCGGAGGTGTACCTGGGAGGCAAGAGGTACCTGGGAGCATGGAGATGTACCTGGGAGTGTCAGAGGTGTACCTGGGAGTGTCAGAGGTGTACCTGGGAGTGTCAGGAGGTGTACCAAAGCTGGGAGGTGTACCTGGGAGGTCAGAGGTGTACCTGGGAGGTCAGAGGTGCACCTGGGAATGTCAGAGGTACCTGGGAGTGTCAGAGGTACCAGGAATGTCAGTGAGCCTGGGAGTGTCAGAGGTGTACCTGGGAGTGTCAGAGGTACCTGGGAGAGTCAGAGGTGTACCTGGGAGGAGAAGGTACCTGGGAGTGCCGGAGGTGTACCTGGGTGTCAGAGGTGTACATGGGAGAGCAGAGGTACTGGGAGTCAGAGGTGTACCTGGGAAGTTGGGAGGTGTACCTGGGAGGTGTCTGGAGGTACCTGGGAGCGTCAGAGGTGTGACCTGGGAGTGTCGAGAGGTGCACTTGAGCATGCCAAGGTGCACCTGGGAGTGTCTGAGGTGTACCTGGAGGCCTGGAGCTGTACCTGGGAGTGTCTGAGGTGTACTGGCAGTGTCTGGAGGTGTACCGGGAGTGTCAGCAGTGTACCTGGGAGTGTCAGAGGTATACCCAGAAGTGTCAGAGGTACCTGGGAGTGTCAGAGGTGTACCTGGAGAGTCAGAGGAGTACCTGGGACATCAGGAGTACCTGGGAGTGTCAAAGGTGTACCTGGGAGTGTCAGAGGTGTACCTGGGAGTGTCAGAGGTGCCTGGGAAGTGTCAGAGTGTACCTGGGAGTGCTTGAGGTGGTACTGGAGTGTCGAGAGGTGCATTGTCAGAGGTACCTGGGAGTCAGAGGTGTATCGTCAGAGGTACCTGGGAGTGTCAGAGGTGTACCTGGGAGTGTCAGAGGAGTACCTGGGAGCGTCAAAGGAGTACCTGGGAGTGTCGATGTGTACCTGGTAGTGTCAGTGGTGTACTTGGGAGGTCAGAGGTGTACCTGGGAGTGTTGCAGTGTGCCTGGGAGTGTCAGAGGTGAACCTGAAGGTCAGGAGGTGTACCTGGGAGGTCGGAGGTTCCTGAGAGCGTCAGGAGGTGTACCTGGGAGGTTCGGAGGTGTACCTGGGAGTGTCAGATGTGTACCTGGGAGTGTCTGGGTGTACCTGGGAGTGTCTGAGGTGCACTGGGAGTGTCTGAGGTGTACCTGGGAGGTTCAGGTACCGGAGGCCGAGGTGTACCTGGGAGTGTCAGGGGTGTACCTGGGAGTGTCAGGGGTGTACCTGCGTGTCAGAGGTGTACCTGGGAGTGTCGGAGGTGTACCTGGGAGTGCCAGAGATGTACCTGTGGAGTGTCAGAGGTGTACCTGGGAGTGTCTGAGGGTGTACCTGGGAGGTTAGGGGGAGAACCAGGACTGTAAGAGGTGTACCTGGGAGGCCAGAGGTGTACCTGGGAGTGTCGGAGGTGTACCTGGGAGTGGCGGAGGTACCTGGGAGTGCCAGAGGGTACCTGGGAGTGTCAGAGGTGTACCTGGGACTGTCAGAGGTGTACCTGGGAGTTCAGAGGTACCAGGGAGTGTCAGGAGTTCCTGGGAGTGTCAAAGGTGTACCTGGGAGCACGGAGGTGTACCTGGGAACATCGGAGGTACCTGAGTGCAAGAGGTGTACCTGGGAGGCAAGAGGTGTACCTGGGAGTGTCGGAGATGTACCTGGGAGGCCAGAGGCACCTGGAGTGTCAGAGGTGTACCTGGCAGTGTCAGAGGTGTACCTGGGGTGTCAGAGGTGCCTGGGAGTGTCAGAGGTACCTGGGAGGTCAGAGGTGTACCTGGGAGTGTCAGAGGTGTACCTGGGAGTGTCAGAGGTGTACCAGGAATGTCAGTGGAGCACCTGGAGTGTCAGAGGAACTGGGAGTGTCAGAGGTGTACCTGGGAGAGTCAGAGGTACCTGGGAGCAGAGAAGTGCACGGGAGTGTCGAGGTACCTGGGAGTGCCAGAGGTGTACCTGGGAGGTCGGAGGTGTACCTGGGAGTGTCAGAGGTGTACCTGAGGTTGGGCGGTGTACCTGGGAGTGTCTGAGGTGTACCTGGGAGGTCAGAGGTGCCTGGGAGTGTCAGAGGTGCACTGTGGAGTGTCACAGGTGCACCTGGGAGTGGCTGAGGTGTACCTGGGAGTGTCTGAGCCACCTGGGAGGTCTGAGGGGCACCTGGCAAGTCTGGAGGTGTACTGGGCAGTGTCAGCAGGTACCTGAGTGTCAGCGGTATACCCAGAAGTGTCAGAGGTACCTGGGAGTGTCAGAGGTGTAACTGGGAGTGTCAGAGAGCACTGGGAGCATCAAAGGAGTACCTGGGAGTGTCAAAGGTGTACCTAGTAGTGTGGTGTACTTGGGAGTGTC
Source organism: Homarus americanus (assembly GCF_018991925.1). NCBI lineage: Eukaryota > Metazoa > Arthropoda > Malacostraca > Decapoda > Nephropidae > Homarus > Homarus americanus. The sequence continues at coordinate 68,278 of NW_024729741.1, read as the reverse complement.
AGAGGTGTACCTGGGAGGTGGCTGGTGTGCCTGGGAGGTCAGAGGTGAACCTGGAAGTGTCAGAGGTACCTGGGAGTGTCGGAGGTGTTCCTGAGAGTGTCAGAGGTGTACCTGGGAGGTCAGAGGTGTACCTGGGAGGTCAGCATGTGTACCTGGGAGTGTCTGGGGTGTACTGGGAGTGTCTGAGGTGTACCTGGAGGTCTGAGGTGTACCTGGGAGGCCAGGGGAGAAACCAGGGAGTGTAAGAGGTGTACCTGGGAGTGTCAGAGGTACCTGGGAGTGTCGGAGGTGCACGGAGGTGTACCTGGGAGGTCAGAGTGCACTACGCTGGGAGGTGCACGGGAGGTCAGGAGGTGTACCTGGGAGCTCAGAGGTGTACCAGGAGTGTCAGTGGAGTTCCTGGAGTGTCAAGGTACTTGGGAGTATCGGAGGTGTACCTGGGAATATCGGAGGTGTACTTGGGAGTGCAAGAGGTACCTGGGAGGTCGGAGGAAGCACTGGGATGTCAGGTGTACCTGGGAGTTGGGAGGTGTACCTGGAGTGTCTGAGGTACCCGGAGTGTCTGAGGTACCTGGGAGTGTCTGAGGTGTACCGGGAGTGTCAGGGGAGAACCACTGTAAGAGGTGTACCTGGGAGTTTCAGAGGTGTACCTGGGAGTGTCGGAGGTGTACCTGGGAGGCCGGAGGTACTCCCGGAGGTCAGAGGTGTACCTGGGAGTGTCAGGGGTGTACCTGGAGTGTCAGGGGTGTACCTGGGAGTGTCTAAGGTTTACCTGGGAGGTCACATGGAGTACCTGGGAATGAGGTCTGGGAGCAGTCTGGGGTGTACCTGGGAGGTCAGAGGTGTACCTGGGAGTGTCAGAGGTGTACCTGGGAGTGTCAGAGGTGTACCTGGGAGTGTCAGAGGCACTGGGAGTGCGGGTGTACCAGGGAATGTCAGTGAGTACCTGGGAGTGTCAGAGGTGTAACTGGGAGGTCAGAGGTGTACCTGGGAGAGTCAGAGGTGTACCTGGAGTGTGAGGCACCTGGGAGTGTCGGAGGTGTACCTGGGAGTGTCAGAGGTACCTGGGAGAGTAGCAGAGGGTACCTGGGAGTGTCAGAGGTGTACCTGGGAGGTTGCAGTGGTGTACCTGGGAGTGTCTGAGGTACCTGGGAGCTCAGAGGTGTGCCTGGGAGTGTCAGAGGTGCACTTGGGAGTGTCACAGGTGCACCTGGGAGTGCCTGAGCTGTACCTGGGAGTGTCTGAGGTGTACCTGGCAGTGTTTGAGGTGTACTGCACTGCAGGTACCTGGGAGTGCCTGTAGTTACCAGGAAGTGTCAGGTACCTGGGAGTGTCAGTGGTGTACCTGGGAGTGTCAGAGGTGTACCTGGGAGTGTCATGGTGTGCCTGGGAGTGTCAGAGGTGAACCTGGAAGTGTCAGGAGGTGTACCTGGGAGTGTCGGAGGTGTCTGAGAGTGTCAGAGGTGTACCTGGGAGTGTCAGAGGTGTACCTGGGAGTGTCACATGTACCTGGGAGTGTCTGGGGTGTGCATGGGAGTGTCTGAGGTGTACCTGGGAGGCCTGAGGTGTACCTGGGAGGTCAGGAGAACCAGGAGTGTAAGAGGTGTACCTGGGAGTGTCAGAGGTACCTGGGAGGCCGGAGGTGTACCTGGGAGTGTCGGAGGTGTACTCGGAGTGTCAGAGGTGTACCTGGGAGGTCAGAGGTGTACCTGGGAAGTGTCAGAGGTGTACCTGGGAGTGTCAGAGGTGTACCAGGAGTGTCAGTGGAGTCCTGGGAGTGTCAAAGGTGTACTTGGGAGTATCGGAGGTACCTGGGAATATCGGAGGTGTACCTGGGAGTGCAAGAGGTGTACCTGGGAGTGTCGGAGAAGCACCTGGGAGGTCACAGGTACCTGGGAGTGTCAGAGGTGTACCTGGGAGTGTCTGAGGTGTACCTGGGAGTGTCTGAGGTGTACCTGGGAGTGTCTGAGTGTACCTGGGAGTGTCAGGGGAGAACCAGGACGTGAGGTGTACCTGGAAAGCCAGAGGTGTACCTGGGAGTGTCGGAGGTACCTGGGAGTAAGCCGGAGGTGTACCTCGGGAGTGCTCGGAGGTGTACCTGGGAGTGTCAGGGGTACCTGGGAGTGTCAGGGGTGTACCTGGGAGTGTCTGAGGTTTACCTGGAGTGTCAGATGAGTACCTGGGAATGTCAGAGGTGACCTGGAGTGTTCAAAACTTGGAGTGTCAGAGGTGTACCTGGGAGTGTCAGAGGTGCCTGGGAGTGTCAGAGGTGTACCTGGGAGTGTCAGAGGTGTACCTGAGTGTCAGAGGTGTACCTGGGAGTGTCTGAGGGTGTACCTGGGAGTGTCTGAGGTGTGCACCTGGGAGTGTCAGTGGTGTACCTGGGAGGTCAGAGGTGTACTGGTCAGAGGTACCTGGGAGTGTCAGGTGTACCTGGGAGGTCAAAGGAGCACCTGGGAGCGTCAAAGGAGTCTGGGAGTGTCAAAGGTGTACCTGGTAGTGTCAGTGGGGTACTTGGGAGTGCCAGAGAGGTACCTGGAGTGTCATTGGTGTGTCTGGGAGTGTCAGAGGTGAACCTGGAAGTGTCAGAGGTGTACCTGGGAGTGTCGGAGGTGTTCCTGAGAGCGTCAGAGGTGTACCTGGGAGGTCAGAGGTACCTGGAGTGTCAGGAGTGTACCTGGGAGTGTCTGGGGTGTACCTGGGAGTGTCTGAGGTGTGCACCTGGGAGGTCCGAGGTGTACCTGAGTGTCAGGGGAGAACCAGACTGTAAGAGTATGAGAAGTCAGAGGTACCTGGGAGTGTCAGAGGCCTGGGAGCAATGGAGGCACTGGGAGTGCTCGGAGGTGACCTTGGAAGCTGGGGAGGTGTACCTGGAGGTCAGAGGTGTACCTGGGAGGCCGGAGGTGCACCAGAGCGTCAGTGAGTTACTGGGAATGTCAGTGTACCTGGGACACGGATGTACCTGGGAATATCGGAGGTGTACTTGGAGTGAGGTGTACCTGGGAGGTCAGAGGTACCTGGGAGTGTCAGAGTGTACCTGGGAGTGTCTGAGGTGTACCTGGGTGTCTGAGGTGGGCAACTTGGGAGGCTGGGGATGAGTACCTGGGAGTGTCAGAGGTGTACCTGGGAGTGTCTGGTGTACCTGGGAGTGTCAGAGGCAAACTGGGAGAGCCTGGGTGTACCTGGGAGTGTCAGAGGTGTACCTGGGAGGTCAGGGGTGTACCTGGGAGTGTAAGGTGTACCTGGGAGTGTCAGAGGTGTACCTGGAGTGTCAGAGGTGCACCTGAGGTCATATGTGCACCTGGGAGTGTCAAAGGTGTACCTGGGAGTATCTGAGGTGTACCTGGGAATGTCGGAGGTGCACTGGGAGTGCAAGAGGTGCACCTGGGAGTGTCGGGAGATGTACCTGGGAGGCCACAGGTGTACCTGGGAGGTCAGAGGGTACCTGGCAGTGTCAGAGGTGTACCTGGGGGTGCTGAGAGGTGTATCTGGGAGGCTCAGAGGTGTACCTGGGAGGTGGGGAGGTGTACCTGGGAGTGTCAGAGGTGTACCCGGAGGTCAGAGGTGTACCTGGGAGCAAGCCAGAGGTGGGCTCAGGAACAGGAGTACCTGGGAGGTGTGGAGGGCTGGGAGGCTGGGAGGTACCTGGGAGTGCTCAGAGGTGTACCTGGGAGTGTGGAGAATGTACCTGGGAGTGTCAGAGGTGCACCTGGGAGGGGTCCAGAGGTGTACCTGGGAGAATGAGGTACCTGGGAGGTCAGAGGTACCTGGGAGTGTCCATGGTGTACCTGGGAGTGTCAGAGGTGCCCAGGGGAGTGTCAGAGGTGTACCTGGGAGGTGAGAAGGCCTGGGAGGGTCGGAGGTCACCTGGGAGTGTAGAGGTGTGCCTGGGAGTGTCAGAGGTGCACTTGAGTGTCAGGTTCACCTGGGAGGTTCAGGTGTACCTGGGAGTGTCTGGAGCTGTACCTGGGAGTGTCTGAGGTGTACCAGTGTGTCAGGGTGTACCGGCAGTGTCAGCAGTGTACCTGGGAGTGTCAGCGTATACCTGGAAGTGTCAGAGGTGTACCTGGGAGTGTCAGAGGTGTACCTGGGGTGTCAGAGGGGCCTGGGAGCATCAAAGAATCCTGGGGTGTCAGGTGTACCTGGTAGTGTCAATGGTGTGCTTGGGCGTGCCAGAGGTGTACCTGGAGTGTCAGAGGTTTAACTGGAGTGTCAGAGGTGTACCTGTCAGTGGTGTACCTGGGAGTGTGTACCTGGTCGGAGGTGTACCTGGGGTGTCAGGTGTACCTGGGAGAGTCAGAGGTGTACCTGGGGTGTCAGAGGTGTGCCTGGGGTGTGGCGGTGTACCTGGGAGTGTCTGAGGTGTACCTGGGAGTGTCAGAGGTGTGTGGGGAGTGTCAGGGGTGTGTCTGGGTGTCAGAGGTGCTGGGAGTGTCAGGGTGCCTGGGTGTCTGGTGTGCCTGGGGTGTCTGAGCTGTGCCTGGGGTGTCTGGGGTGTGCCTGGGGTTCTGGGGTGTGCCTGGCAGTGTCAGAGGTGTGCCTGGGGGTGTCAGAGTGTGCCTGGGAGCGTCAAGGGGTACCTGGAGTGTCAGGGTGTGCCTGGTAGTGTGTCAGTGTAGTGTCAGTGGCGCACCTGGGAGCAAGTCAGAGGTGCACCTGGAATGTCATTGGTGTACCTGGGAGTGTCAGAGTGTGTATCGTCAGTGGTGTACCTGGGAGTGTCAGAGGTGTACCTGGGAGTCAGAGGAGTACCTGGAGCGTCAAAGGAGTACCTGGGAGTGTCAAAGGTGTACTGGTAGTGTCAGTGGTGTACTTGGAGTGTCAGAGGTACCTGGGAGTGTCATTGGTGTGCCTGGGAGTGTTAGAGGTGAACCTGAAAGTGTCAGAGGTGTACCTGGGAGTGTCGGAGGTGTTCCTGACAGCGTCAGAGGTGTACCTGGGAGTGTCAGAGGTGTACCTGGGAGTGTCACATGCGTACCTGGGATGTTCAAGTGTACCTGGGAGTGTCTGAGGTACCCGAGTGTCTGAGGTGTACCCATCATCTCGTACCCTCGGAGGTCAGAGGTGTACCTGGGAGTGTCAGGTGTACCTGGAGTGTCGGGGGTGTACCTGGGAGTGTCTGTACCTGGGAGTGTCGATGATTACCTGGGAACGTCGGAGGTGTACCTGGAGTCAGAGGTACCTGAAGTATCAGAGGTACCTGTGAGTGTCGGAGGTGTACCTGGGAGTGTCAGAGATGTACCTGTGAGGTCTGAGGTGTACCTGGGAGTGTCTGAGGAGTACCTGGGAGTGTTAGGGGAGAACCAGGGACTGAAGAGGTGTACCTTGGGAGTGTCAGAGGTGTACCTGAGTGTCGGAGGTGTACCTGGGAGTGTCGGAGGTGTACCTGGAGTGTCAGAGGTGTACCTGGGGAGTGTCAGAGGTGCAATCTGGGAGTGTCAGAGGTGCACCTTGAGTGTCAGGTAAATTAGGAGTGTCAGTGGAGTTCCTGAGTGTCAAGAAAAATTGGTAGTATCGAGGTACCCAATATCGGAGGTGTACCTGAGTGCAAAAGGTGTACCTGGGAGTGTCGGAGATGTACCTGAGTACCAGGTGTACCTGGGAGTGTCACAGGTGTACCTGGCAGTGTCAGAGGTGTACCTGGGGTGTCAGAGGTGTACCTGGGAAAGGTCAGAGGTACCTGGGAGGCCGAGGTGTACCGGAGTGTCAGAGGTGTACCTGGGAGTGTCAGAGGTGTACCAGGGAATGTCAGTGAGTACCTGGAGCGAGGTGTTACTGGGAGTGTCAGAGGTGTACCTGGAGTGTCAGAGGTAAAATTTGGAGAGTCAGAGGTACCTAGGGAGTGTCAGGAGGTGTACCTGGAGGCGTCAGAGGCATACCTGGGAGGTCATGGTGTTCCTGGAGTGTCTGAGGTGTACCTGGGAGTGTCAGGAGGTGTGTCCGGGAGGTCAGAGGTGCACTTGGAGTGTCACAGGTGCAATCTGGAGTGTCTGAGGTGTACCTGGGAGTGTCGCTGGTGTACCTGGGAGTGTCTGAGGTGTACCTGGAGTGTCAGAGGTGTGCTTTGGAGTGTCAGAGGTGCACTTGGGAGTGTCACAGGTACCTGGGAGTGTCTGAGGTGTACCTGGGAGTGTCTGAGCTGTACCTGGAGTGTCTGGAGGTGTACCTGGCAGTGTTCAGGTATACCGGGCAGTAACAAAGCAGTGTACCTGGTGTCAGTGGTGTACCTGGAGTGTCAGAGGAGTACATGGAGCATCAAAGGAGTACCTGGGAGTGTCAAAGGCATACCTGGTGCCAGTATAAAAATTTGGAGTGTCAGAGGTGTACCTGGGAGTGTCATTGATGTGCCTGGGAGTGTCAGAGGTGAACCTGGAAGTGTCAGAGGTGTACCTGGGAGGGTCGGAGGTGTTCCTTGAGAGTGTCAGAGGTGTACCTGGGAGTGTCAGAGGTGTACCTGGGAGTGTCAGAGGTGTACTAGGGAGTGTCAGTGGAGTTCCTGGGAGTGTCAAAGGTGTACCTGGTAGTATCGGAGGTGTACCTGGGAATATCGGAGGTGTACCTGGGAGTGCAAAAGGTGTACCTGGGAGTGTCGGAGATGTACCTGGGAGTGTCACAGGTGTACCTGGGAGTGTCAGAGGTGTACCTGGCAGTGTCAGAGGTGTACCTGGGGTGTCTGGGGAGGTGTACCTGGGAGTGTCAGAGGTGTACCTGGGAGTGTCAGAGGTGTACCTGGGAGTGTCAGAGGTGTACCTGAGGCACCAGGGAATGTCAGTGGAGTACCTGGGAGTGTCAGAGGTGTTACTGGGTGTCAGAGGTGTACCTGGGAGGTCAGAGGTGTACCTGAGAGTCAGAGGTGTCTTGAGGAGTGTCAGAGGTGTACCTGGGAGTGTCAGAGGTATACCTGGGAGGCCGTGTTCTGGATTGTCTGAGGTGTACCTGGGAGTGTCAGAGGTGTGCCTGGGAGTGTCAGGAGGTGCACTTGAGTGTCACAGGTGCACCTGGGAGTGTCTGAGGTGTACCTGGGAGTGTCGCGGTGTACCTGGAGTGTCTGAGGTGTACCTGGAGTGTCAGAGGTGTGCTTGGGAGTGTCAGAGGTGCACTTGGGAGTGTCACGGCACCTGGGAGTGTCTGGAGGTGCCTGGAGTGTCTGAGCTGTACCTGGAGTGTCTGGAGGTGTACCTGGCAGTGTCTGAGGTATACCGGGCAGTGTCAGCAGCAACCTGGTAGTGTCAGTGGTGTACCTGGAGTGTCAGAGGAGTACATGGGAGCATCAAAGGAGTACCTGATGTCAGGTATACCTAGTGTCAGTGGTGATTTGGGAGTGTCAGAGGTGTACCTGGGAGTGTCATTGTGTGCCTGGGAGTGCAGAGGTGAACCTGAAGTGTCAGAGGTGTACCTGGAGAGTCGGAGGTGTTCCTGAGAGTGTCAGAGGTGTACCTGGGAGTGTTAGCGTGCACCTGGGAGTGTCTGAGGTGTACCTGGGAGTGTCAGAGGTGTGTTTGGGAACAGGTGCACCTGGGAGTGTTTGAGGTGTACCTGGGAGTGTCGGAGGTGTTCCTGAGAGTGTCAGAGGTACATGGGGTGTCTGGGGGTGTACCTGGGAGTGTCAGAGGTATCTGGGAGGTCTGGCACCTCGATGTCAGAGGTGTACCTGGGAGGACTGGGGTGTACCTGGGAGGCTGGGTGTACCTGGGAGTGTCTGAGGTGTACCTGGGAGTGTCAGAGGAGTACCTGGAATGTCAGAGGTGAATCTGGGAGTGTCTGGGTAATCTGGGAGTGACAGAGGTGTACCTGGGAGTGTCAGAGGTGTACCTGGGAGTGTCAGGTGTAACTGGGAGTGTCAGAGGTGTACCTGGGAATGTCAGAGGTGTACCTGGAGTGTTTGAGGTGTATCTGGGAGTGTCTGAGGTGTACCTGGGAGTGTCTGAGGTGTACCTGGGAGTGTCAGGGTGAACCAGTTAATGTAAGAGGTGTACCTGGGAGTGTCAGATGTGTACCTGGGAGTGTCGAAGGTGTACCTGGAATGCTGAGAGGTGTACCTGAGAGTGTCAGAGGTGTACCAGGGAGTGTCAGGGATGAACCAGGAGTGTCAGAGGTGAACCAGGGAGTGTCTGAGGTGTACCTGGGAGTATCGAAGGTACCTGGGAGGCCAGAGGTGTACCTGGGAGTGCCAGAGGTGTACCTGGAGTGTCGAGGTGGTACCTGGAGTGTCAGAGGTGTACCTGGGGTGTAGAAGTGTACCTGGAGGGTCGAGGTGTACCTGGGAGTGACGGAGGTGTACCTGGGAGAGTCAGAGGTGTACCTGGGAGTGTCAGAGGTGTACCTGAGTGTTAGCGGTACCTGGGAGTGTCTGAGGTGTACCTGGGAGGTCAAGGTGTGCTTGGGAGTGTCAGAGGTGTGTCTGGGAGTGTCAGAGGTGCACTTGGGAGTGTCACAGGTGCACCTGGGAGTGTCTGAGGTGTACCTGGGACTGTCTGAGCTGTACCTGGAGTGTCTGAGGTGTACCTGGCAGTGTCTGAGGTGTACCTGGCAGTGTCAGAGGTGTACCTGGGAGTGTCAGCAGTAACGGGAGAGCAATTCGAAGTGTCAGAGGTGTACCTGGTAGTGTCAGTGTTGTACCTGAGTGTCAGAGGTGTACCTGAGAATGTCATTGGTGTACCTGGAGTGTCAGAGGTGTTCGTCAGAGGTGCACCTGAATGTCAGAGGTGTACCTGGGAGTGTCAGAGGAGTACCTGTGAGCGTCAGGAGTACCTGAGTCAAAGGTGTACCTGGTAGTGTCAGTGGTGTACTTGGGAGTGTCAGAGGTGTACCTGGAGTGCCATTGTTGCCTGGAGTGTCAGAGGTGAACCTGGAAGGTCAGGTGTACCTGGGAGTGTCGGAGGTGTTCTGAGAGCGTCAGAGGTACCTGGGGTCAGAGGTGTACCTGGGAGTGTCAGATGGTACCTGGGAGTGTCTGTGTACCTGGGAGTGTCTGAGGTGTACCTGAGTGTCTGAGGTGTACCTGAGAGTGTCAGGGGAGAACCAGGGACTGTAAGAGGTGTACCTGGAGTGTCAGAGGTGTACCTGAGTGTCAGAGGTGTACCTTGAGTGCCAGAGGTGTACCAGGTAGTGTCAGTGGAGTTCTGGGAGGTCGTGTGTACCTGGGAGTATCGGAGGTGTACCTGGGAATATCGGAGGTGTACTTGGGAGTGCAAGAGGTGTACCTGGGAGTGTCAGAGGTGTACCTGGGAGTGTCAGATGTGTACCTGGGAGTGTCTGGGGTGTACCTGGGAGTGTCTGAGGTGTACCTGGGAGTGTCAGATGAGTACCTGGGAGTGTCAGAGGTGTACATGGGAGTGTCTGGGTGTACCTGGGAGTATCGAGGTGTACCTGGGTGTTCTGGGTACCGGATGTCAGAGGTGTACCTGGGAGTGTCAGTGTACCTGGGAGTGTAAGGGGTGTACCTGGGAGTATCTCAGGTGTACCTGGGAGTGTCAGATGAGTACCTGGGAATGTCAGAGGTATACCTGGGAGTGTCAGAGGTGTACCTGGGAGTGTCAGAGGTACCTGTGAGTACGGAGGTGTACCTGGGAGTGTCAGAGGTACCTGGGAGTGTCAGAGGTGTACCAGGGAGTGTCAGTGGAGTTCCTGGGCGTGTCAAAGGTGTACCTGGGAGTATCGGATGTACCTGAATATCGGAGGTACCAGGAATGTCAGTGGAGGACCTGGGAGGTCAGAGGTGTAACTGGGAGTTTCAGAGGTGTACCTGGGAGTGTCAGAGGTGTACCTGGAGGTGGAGAAGGTACCTGGGAGGTCGGAGGTGTACCTGAGGCTTCGATTTGAACCTGGAACTGTCAGAGGTGTACCTGGGAGTGTCGGAGGTGTTCTGAGAGTGTCAGAGGTGCAATGGGAGTGTCTGGGGTGTACCTGGAGTGTCAGAGGTGTACCTGGGAGTGTCTGGGTGTACCTCGGAGTGTCAGAGGTGTACCTGGGGTGTCAGATTTGAACCTGGAGTGTCAGAGGTACCTGGAGTGTGTGAGGTGTACCTGGGAGTGTCAGAGGAGTACCTGGGAATGTCAGAGGTGAATCTGGAGGTGTCTGGGTAATCTGGGAGTGACAGAGGTGTACCTGGGAGTGTCAGGAGTGTACCTGGAGTGTCAGAGGTGTATCTGGGAGTGTCAGAGGTGTACCTGGGAATGTCAGAGGTGTACCTGGGGTCTGAGGTGTATCTGGGAGTGTCTGAGGTGTACCTGGGAGTGTCTGAGGTGTACCTGGGAGTGTCAGGGTGAACCAGGGAATGTAAGAGGTGTACCTGGAGTGTCAGATGTGTACCTGGGAGTGTCGGAGGTGTACCTGGGAATATCAGAGGTGTACCTGAGAGTGTCAGAGGTGCTCAGGGAGGTCAGGATGAACCAGGGAGTGCAGAGAGAACCAGAGAGTGTCTGAGGTGCACCTGGGAGTATCGGAGGTGTACCTGGGAGTATCGAGGTGTACCTGGGAGTGTCAGAGGTACCAGTGAGTGTCAGTGGAGCACCTGGGAGTGTCAAAGGTACCTGGGAGTATCGAAGTGTACCTGGGAATATCAGAAGTGTACCTGGGAGTGCCAGAGGTGTACCTGGGGTAAAAGGTGTACCTGGGAGTGTCAGGTGTACCTGGAGTGTGAGAAGTGTACCTGGGAGGGTCGGAGGTGTACCTGGAATTTTCAGGGGTGTACCTGGAAGTGCCAGAGGTGTACCTGGGATTGTCTGAGGTGTACCTCAGATTGTCAGAGGTGTACCTGGGAGTGTCAAGGGTGTAACTGGGAGTGTCAGGGGTGTACCTGGAAGTGACAGCGGTGTACCTGGGAATGTCAGAGGTGTACCTGGGAGTGAATGATGTGTACCTGGCAGTGTCTGAGGTATACCAGGAAGTGTCTGAGGTGTACAACTGTACATGGAATGTCAGAGGTGTATCTTGCATTGTCAGCGGTGTACCTGGGAGTGTCAGCGGTGTACCTGGGAGTGTCAGAGGTATACCTGGGCGTATCAGAGGTGTACCTGGGAGTGTATTGTACCTGGGAGTGAGGTGTACCTGGGAGTGTCAGAGGTATACCTGGGCGTATCAGAAGTGTACCTGGGAGTGTCAGAGGTGTACCTGGCAGTGTCAGAGGTGTACCTGGTAGTGTCAGAGGTGTACCTAGGAGCGTCAGAGGTGTTCCTGATAGTGTCAGAGGTGTACATGGGAGTGTCAGAGGTGTACCTGGGAGTGTCATTGGTGTACCTGGGAGTGTCAGAGGTGTACCTGGAAGTGTCAGGGGTGTACCTGTAAGTGTCAGGGGTGTACCTGGAAGTGTCAGAGGTGTACCTGGGAGTGCCTGAGGTGTACCTGGGATTGTCAGAGGTGTACCTGGGAGTGTCAGGGGTGTAACTGGGAGTGTCAGCGGGGTACCTGGAAGTGACAGCGGTGTACCTTGGAGTGTCAGCGGTGTACCTGGGAGTGTCAGACGTGTGCCAGGGAGTGTCAGAGGTGCACTTGGGAGTGTCACAGGTGCAACTGGGAGTGTCTGAGGTGTACCTGGGAGTGTCTGAGCTGAACCTGGGAGTGTCTGAGGTGTACCTGGCAGTGTCTGAGGTGTACCTGGCAGTGTCAGCGGTGTTCCTGGGAGTGTCAGAGGTGTACCTGCGAGTGTCAGAGGTGTACCTGGGAGTTTCAGAGGTGTTCCTGGGAGTGTCGGAGGAGTACCTGGCAGCGTCAAAGGAGTACCTGCGAGTGACAGAGGTGTACCTGGTAGTGTCAGTGGTGTACCTGGGAGTGTCAGAGGTGTACTTGGGAGTGTGATTGGTGTACCTGGGAGTGTCAAGTGTATCTGGAAGTGTCAGAGGTGTACCTCGGAGTGTCAGAGGTGTACCTGGGAGTCAGGGGTGTACCTGGGAAGTGTCAGGGGTGTAACTGGGAGTGTCAGGGGGGTACCTGGGAGTGACAGCGGTGTACCTGGGAGTGTCAGCGGTGTACCTGGGAGTGTCAGACGTGTGCCAGGGAGTGTCAGAGGTGTACTTGGGAGTGTCACAGGTGCAACTGGGAGTGTCTGAGGTGTACCTGGGAGTGTCTGAGCTGAACCTGGGAGTGTCTGAGGTGTACCTGGCAGTGTCTGAGGTGTACCTGGCAGTGTCAGCGGTGTTCCTGGGAGTGTCAGAGGTGTACCTGCGAGTGTCAGAGGTGTACCTGGGAGTTTCAGAGGTGTTCCTGGGAGTGTCGGAGGAGTACCTGGCAGCGTCAAAGGAGTACCTGCGAGTGACAGAGGTGTACCTGGTAGTGTCAGTGGTGTACCTGGGAGTGTCAGAGTTGTACCTGGGAGTGTGATTGGTGTACCTGGGAGTGTCAGAGGTGTATCTGGAAGTGTCAGAGGTGTACCTCGGAGAATCAGAGGTGTACCTGGGAGTGTCAGGGGTGTACCTGGGAATGTCAGGGGTGTAACTGGGAGTGGAGTGTAACTGAGGTCACAGGTGTACCTGGGAGTGTCAGAGGTGTACCTGGGAGTGTCAGAGGTGTACCTGGGAATGTCTGAGGTGTACCTGGAATTGTCTGAGGTGTGCATGGAGTGTCAGAGGTGTATCTGGCAGTGTCAGCGGTGTACCTGGGAGTGTCAGCGGTTTACCTGGGAGTGTCAGAGGTGTGCCTGGGAGTGTCAGAGGTGCACTTTGGAGTGTCACAGGTGCACCTGGGAGTGTCTGAGGTGTACCTGGGAGTGTCTGAGCTGTTCTTGGGAGTGAGTGAGGTGTACCTGGCAGTGTCTGAGGTGTACCTGGCAGTGTCAGCGGTCTACCTGGGAGTGTCAGCGGTGTACCTGGCAGTGTCAGAGGTGTACCTGGGAGTGTCAGACGTTTTCCTGGGAGTGTCGGAGGAGTACCTGGGAGCGTCAAAGGAGTACCTGGGAGTGTCAGAGGTGTACCTGGTAGTGTCAGTGGTGTACCTGGGAGTGTCAGAGGTGTACCTGGGAGTGTCATTGATGTACCTGAGAGTGTCAGAGGTTTACCTCGGTGTGTCAGAGGAGTACCTGGGAGTGTCAGAGGAGTACCTGGGAGTGTCTGAGGTGTTCCTCGGAGAGTCTGAGGTGTACCTCGGAGTGTCTGAGGTGTACCTGGGAGTGTCAGGGGAGAACCAGGGAGTGTCAGAGGTGTACCAGGGAGTGTCAGAGGTGTACCTAGCGTCTGAGGTGTACCGATGGTGTCAGCAGTGTACCTGGGAGTGTCAGCGGTATACCTGGGAGTGTCAGAGGTGTACCTGGGAGTGTCAGAGGTGTACCTGGGAGTGTCAGAGGAGTACCTGGGAGCATCAAAGGAGTACCTGGGAGTGTCAAAGGTGTACCTGGTAGTGTCAATGGTGTACTTGGGAGTGCCAGAGGTGTACCTGGGAGTGTCAGAGGTGTACCTGGGATTGTCAGAGGTGTACATGGGAGTGTCAGAGGTGTACCTGGGAGTGTGAGAAGTGTACCTGGGAGGGTCGGAGGTGTACCTGGGAGTGTCGGAAGGCAACTGGAGAGTCAGAGGTACCTGGGAGTGTCAGAGGTGTACCTGGGAGTGTCAGAGGTGTACCTGGAGTGTCAGAGGTGTACCTGGGAGACGTGAAGTGTACCTGGGAATATCAGAGGTGTACCTGGGAGTGCCAGAGGTGTACCTGGGAGTGTCAGAGGTGTACCTGGGAGTGTCGAGGTACCTGGGAGTGTCAGAGGTACCTGGGAGGTGAGAAGTGTACCTGGGAGGGTCGGAGGTGTACCTGGGAGTGTCGGAGGTGTACCTGGGAGTGTCAGTGGTACTTTGGAGTGCCAGAGGTGTACCTGGGAGTGAGAGGTGTACCTGGAGTGTCAGAGGTGTACATGGAGTGTCAGGAGGTGTACCTGGGAGTGTGAGAAGTGTACCTGAGGGTCGGAGGTGTACCTGGGAGTGTCGAAGTGTACCTGGGAGGAGTCAGAGGTACCTGGGAGGTCAGAGGTGTACCTGGGAGTGTCAGAGGTGTACCTGGGAGGTCAGAGGTACCTGGAGGTCAGGTGTACCTGGGAGTGTGAGAAGTGTACCTGAGGTCGGAGGTGTACCTGGGAGTGTCGGAGGTACTTGGGAGAGTCAGAGGTACCTGGGAGTGTCAGAGGTGTACCTGGGAGTGTCAGAGGTGTACCAGGGAATGTCAGTGGAGTACCTGGGAGTGTCAGAGGTGTACCTGGGAGTGTCAGAGGTGTACCTGGGAGTGTCAGAGGTGTACCTGGGAGTGTGAGAAGTGTACCTGGGAGTGTCGGAGGTGTACCTGGGAGTGTCGGAGGTGTACCTGGGAGTCAGAGGTGTACCTGGGAGTGTCAGAGGTGTACCTGGGAGTGTCAGCGGTGTACCTGGGAGTGTCTGAGGTTTACCTGGGAGTGTCAGAGGTGTGCCTGGGAGTGTCAGAGGTGCACTTGGGAGTGTCAGAGGTGTACCTGGGAGTGTCTGAGGTGTACCTGGGAGTGTCTGAGCTGTACCTGGGAGTGTCTGAGGTATACCTGGCAGTGTCTGAGGTGTACCGGGCAGTGTCAGAGGTGTACCTGAGTGTCAGCGGTGTACCTGAAGTGTCAGAGGTGTACCTGGAGTGTCAGAGGAGTACCTGGGAGCGTCAAAGGAGTACCTGAGGTCAGGTACCTGGTAGTGTCAGTGGTGTACCTGGGAGTGTGAGAGGTGTACCTGGGAGTGTCATTGGTGCCTGGAGTGTCAGAGGTGAACCTGAACTGTCAGAGGTGTACCTGGAGTGTATCGAGGTGTTCCTGACAGTGTCAGAGGTACCTGAGTGTCTAGTGTACCTGGAGTGTCAGAGGTGTACCTGGAGTTTCAGGGTGTACCTGGGAGTGTCAGGGGTGTACCTGGGAGTGTCTGAGGTTTACCTGGGAGTGTCAGATGAGTACCTGGAATGTCAGAGGTGTATCTGGGAGTGTCTGGGGTGTACCTGGGAGTGTCAGAGGACCTGGGAGTGTCAGAGGCCTGGAGTGTCAGGGAGGTGTACCTGGGAGTGTCAGAGATGTACCTGGGAGTGTCTGAGGTGTACCTGGAGTGTCTGAGGTGTACCTGGGAGTGTCTGAGGTGTACCTGGAGTGTCAGGGGAGAACCAGGGATGTGTAAGAGGTGTACCTGGGAGTGTCAGAGGTGTACCTGGGAGTGTCGGAGGTGTACCTGGGAGGTCAGAGGTACCAGGGAGTGTCGAGTTCCTGGAGTGTCAGGTGTACCTGGCGTGTCAGAGGTGTACCTGGGGGTGTCAGATGTACCTGGAAGTGTCAGAGGTGTACCTGGGAGGTCAGCTGTACCTGGGAGTGTCAGAGGTGTACCTGGGAGTGTCAGAGGTACCAGGAATGTCAGTGAGTACCTGGAGTGTCAGAGGTACCTGGGAGTGTCAGAGGTGTACCTGGAGTGTCAGGGGTGTACCTGGGAGTGTGGAGGGGGGTACCTGGGAGTGTCAGAGGTGTGCTGGGAGTGTCTGAGGTGTACCTGGGAGTGTCAGAGGTGTACCTGGGAGTGTCAGGGTGTACCTGAGTGTCAGGGTACCTGGGAGTGTCTGAGGTTTACCCGGGAGTGTCAGATGAGTACCTGGGAATGTCAGAGGTGTACCTGGGAGTGTCAGAGGGTGTCCTGGGGTGTCAGAGGTGTACCTGGGGTGTGAAGTGTACCTGGGAGGGTCGGGTGTACCTGGGGTGTCGGAGGTGTACCTGGGAGAGTCAGAGGTGTACCTGGGAGGTGTGAGAGTGTACCTGGGAGTGTTGGTTTGCAAGTGTCTGAGGTGTACCTGGGGAGTGTCAGAGGTGTGCCTGGGTGTCAGAGGTGTGCCTGGGAGTGTCAGAGGTGCACCTGGGGAGTGTACAGGTGCACCTGGGAGTGTCTGAGGTGTACCTGGGAGTGTCTGGGCTGTACCTGGGGTGTCTGGGGGTGTACCTGGCAGTGTCTGAGGTGTACCTGGCAGTGTCAGAGGTGTACCTGGGAGTGTCAGAAGTGTACCTGGGAGCGTCAAAGGAGTACCTGGAAGTGTCAGAGGTGTACCTGGTAGTGTCAGTGGTGTACCTGGGAATTGTGAGAGGTGTACCGAATGTCATTGGTGTACCTGGGGTGTCAGGGTGTATCGTCAGAGGTGTACCTGGGAGTGTCAGAGGTGTATCGTCAGAGGTGTACCTGGGAGTGTCAAGTGTACCTGGGAGTGTCAAAGGTGTACCTGTGAGTGTCAAGGGGTACCTGGGAGTGTCAAAGGTGTACCTGGGAGTGTCAGTGGTGTGCCTGGGTGTCAGAGGTGTACCTGGGAGTGTCAAGGGAGTACCTGTGAGCGTCAAGGGGTACCTGGGGTGTCAAGGTGTACCTGGTAGTGTCAGTGGTGTACTTGGGGTGTCAGAGGTGTACCTGGAGTGTCATTGGTGTGCCTGGGTGTCAGAGGTGTACCTGGGGTGTCTGGGGTGTGCCTGGAGTGTCAGAGGTGCACCTGGGAGTATCTGGGGTGTACTCCGGGTGTCAGAGGTGTACCTGGGAGTGTCTGGGGTGTGCCTGGGAGTGTCAGGGGTGTACCTGGGAGGTGTCTGAGGTGTACCTGGAGTGTCAGAGGAGGTACCTGGGAATGTCAGAGGTGAATCTGGGAGTGGGGTGTACCTGGGAGTGTCAGAGGTGTGCCTGGGAGTGTCAGAGGTGTACCTGGGGTGTCAGAGGTGTTGCACAGGGTCAGGGGTGAACAGAGTGTAAGAGGTGTGCCTGGGGGTGTCAGGTGTGTACCTGGGGTGTCAGGTGTACCTTGGGAATGTCAGAGGTGTACCTGAAGTGTCAGAGGTGTCCTGGGAGTGTCAGAGATGAACCAGGGAGTGTCAGAGGTGAACCAGGCGAGTGTCTGAGGTGTACCGGGTATCGGAGGTGTGCCTGGGAGTATCGGAGGTGTGCCACGGAGTGTCAGGTGTGCAGTGAGTGTCAGTGGAGTCCTGGGAGTGTCAAGAGTGTGCCTGGGAGTGCCAGAGGTGTACCTGGGAGTGTCAGAGGTGTACCTGGGGTGTCAGAGGTGTGCCTGGGGTGAGAGTGTACCTGGGAGGGTCGGAGGTGTGCCGGAGTGTCGGAGGTGCCTGGGAAGGTCAGAGGTGTACCTGGGAGTGTCAGTGGTGTGCCTGGGGAGTGTCAGAGGTGTGTCGTCAGAGGTGTGCCTGGGGTGTCAGGGTGTATCGTCAGAGGTGTGCCTGGGGTGTCAGGGTGTGCCTGGGAGTGTCAGGAGTACCTGTGAGCGTCAAGGGTACCAGTGTCAAGGTGTGCCTGGTAGTGTCAGTGGTGTACTTGGGATGTCAGGGTGTACCTGGGAGTGTCATTGGTGTGCCTGGGAGTGTCAGAGGTGAACCTGGAAGTGTCAGAGGTGTACCTGGGAGTGTCGGAGGTGTTCACAAGGAGCGTCATGGGTGTACCTGGAGTGTCAGAGGGTGTATGGGGTCGGAGGTGTGCCTGGGAGTGTCGGAGGTGTACCTGGGAGGAGTCAGGAGGTGTGCCTGGGGTGTCAGTGGTGTACCTGGGGTGTCAGAGGTGTACCTGGGAATGTCATTGGTGTGCCTGGGGTGTCAGAGGTGTATCGTCAGGGGTGTACCTGGGGTGTCAGAGTGTACCTGGGAGTGTCAAAGGAGTACCTGTGAGCGTCAAGGAGTACCTGGGAGTGTCAGGTGTACCTGGTAGTGTCAGTGGTGTACTTGGGAGTGTCAGAGGTGTGACCTGGGGAGTGTCATTGGTGTGCCGGGAGTGTCAGAGGTGAACCTGGAAGTGTCAGAGGTGTGCCGAGTGTCAGAGTGTTCCTGAGAGCGTCATAGGTGTGCCTGGGGTGTCAGAGTGTATCTGGGGAGTGTCAGATGTGTACCTGAGTGTCTGGGGTGTACCTGGGAGTGTCTGAGGTGTGCCTGGGGTGTCTGGGTGTACCTGGGAGTGTCAGGGGAGAACCAGGGACTGTGAGGTGTGCCTGGGGTGTCAGAGGTGTGCCTGGGAGTGTCAGGTGTGCCTGGGGAGTGTCGGAGGTGTGCCTGGGGTGTCAGAGGTGTGCCTGGGGAGTGTCAGAGGTGTGCCTGGGAGTGTCAGAGGTGTGACCTGGGGTGTCAGAGGTGTGCCAGAGGAGTGTCAGTGGAGTTACTGGGGAATGTCAAAGGTGTACCTGGGAATTATCAGGATGTGTACCTGGGAATATCGGAGGTGTGCTTGGGGAGTGCAAGAGGGTGGCCTGGGGAGTGTCAGAGGTGTACCTGGGAGTGTCAGATGTGTGCCTGGGAGTGTCAGGGTGTGTACCTGGGTGTGTCAGAGGTGTGCCTGGGAGTGTCAGATGAGTACCTGGGAGTGTCAGGAGTTGTACCTGGGAGTGTCTGGGGTGTACCTGGGAGTGTCAGAGGTGTACCTGGGTGTCTGGGTGTGCCTCCAGGTGTCAGAGGTGTGCCTGGGGTGTCAGGGGGTGTGCCTGGGGTGTGAGGGGGTGAACCTGGGGTGTCTGAGGTGTGCCTTGGGTCAGGGGTGTGCCTGGGAGTGTCATGTGTGTGCCTGGGAGTGTCAAGGTGTGCCTGGGAGTGTCTGAGGTGTGCCTGGGAATGTCGGAGGTGTACCTGGGGTGCAGAGGTTGCACCTGGGATGTCGGAATGTTCCTGGGGTGTCGGAGGTGTGCCTGGGAGTGTCAGAGGTGTGCCTGGAGTGTCAGAGGTGTACCTGGGGTGTCAGAGGTGTATCTGGGAGTGTCAGAGGTGTACCTGGGAGTGTCAGAGGTGTGCCTGGGAGTGTCAGAGGTGCTGGGGTGTCAGAGGTGTGCCTGGGAGTGTCAGAGGTGTGCCAGGGAATGTCAGTGGAGTACCTGGGAGTGTCAGAGGTGTGCCTGGGAGTGTCAGGTGTGCAAGTGTCAGAGGTGTGCCTGGGAGTGTGAGAAATGTGCCTGGGGTGTCAGGAGGTGTACCTGGGGAGTGTCAGAGGGTGTGCCTGGGAGTGTCAGAGGTGTGCCTGGGGAGTGTCAGAGGTGTGCCTGGGGTGTCAGAGGTGTGCCTGGGGAGTGTCAGAGGTGTACCTGGGGTGTCAGTGGTGTGCCTGGGGTGTGAAGTGTGCCTGGGGTCGGAGGTGTTACCTGGGAGTGTCAGAGGTGTGCCTGGGTGTCAGAGGTGCACTTGGGGTGTCAGGTTTCACCTGGGGTGTCTGAGGTGTGCCTGGGAGTGTCAGAGGCTGTGCCTGGGGTGTCTGGGGTGTGCCTGGCAGTGTCTGAGGTGTGCCTGGCAGTGTCAGCAGTGTGCCTGGGGAGTGTCAGCGGTTGCCTGGAAGTGTCAGGGGTGTGCCTGGGAGTGTCAGAGGTGTGCCTGGGAGTGTCAGAGGAGTACCTGGGAGCATCAAAGTGCCTGGTAGTGTCAGTGGTGTGCTGGGCGTGCAGGGGTGTGCCTGGGAGTGTCAGGGTGGCAACTGGAGTGTCAGAGGTGTACCTGGGGAGTGTCAGTGGTGTGCCTGGGGGTGTCAGAAGTGTACCTGGGGAGGTCGGAGGTGTGCCTGGGGTGTCGGGTGTACCTGGGAGAGTCAGGGTGTACCTGGGAGTGTCAGGAGGTGTGCCTGGGAGTGTTGGCGGTGTGCCTGGAGTGTCTGGGTGCCTGGGAGTGTCAGAGGTGTGCTTGGGGGTGTCAGAGGTGTGTCTGGGAGTGTCAGGGGTGCGCTGGGGTGTCACAGGTGCACCTGGGGTGTCTGAGGGTGTGCCTGGGAGTGTCTGGGCTGGCACCTGGGGTGTCAGGGGTGTGCCTGGGGTTTCTGAGGTGCCTGGGCGGTGTCAGGGGTGTGCCTGGGAGTGTCAGAGGTGTGCCTGGGGTGTCAAGGAGTACATGGAAGTGTCAGAGGTGTACCTGGTAGTGTCAGTGGTGTACCTGGGAGTGTCAGGGTGTGCCTGGGAATGTCATTGGTGTGCCTGGGGGGTGTGCCTGGGAGTGTCAGAGGTGTATCGTCAGAGGTGTACCTGGGAGTGTCAGAGGTGTACCTGGGAGTGTCAGAGGAGTACCTGGGAGCGTCAAAGGAGTGCCTGGGAGTGTGTCAAGAATTGTGCCTGTGGTAGTGTCAGTGGTGTACTTGGGATTGTCAGAGTGTACCTGGGGAGTGTCATTGGTGTGCCTGGAGGTGTCAGAGGTGAACCTGGGAGTGTCAGAGTGTGCCTGGGAGTGTGGAGGTGTTCCTGAGAGCGTCAGAGGTGTGCCTGGGAGTGTCAGGTGTACCTGGGAGTGTCATATGTGTACCTGGGGAGTGTCTGGGGTGTACTGCACCAGGGAGTGTGTGAGGTGTGCCTGGGGTGTCTGAGGGTGTGCCTGTGGGGTGTGGGTGTGCCTCAGGTGTCAGAGATGGCACATGGGAGTGTCAGGGTGCACCTGGGAGTGTCCAGGGGGTGTGCCTGGCAGTGTCAGGTGTGCCTGTGAGTGTCGGAGGTGTGCCTGGGGAGTGCAAAGATGTACCTGTGAGTGTCTGGGGTGTATCTGGGGAGTGTCTGTGGGGTGTGCCTGGGTGTTGAGTGGAGAGAAAACAGGGGACTGTAAGGAGGTGTACCTGGGAGTGTCAGAGGTGTGCCTGGGAGTGTCGGAGGTGTGCCTGGGGAGTGGCAGGTGTGCCTGGAGTGTCAGAGGTGTACCTGGGAGTGTCAGAGGTGTGCCTGCGACTGTCAGAGGTGTGCCTGGGGTGTCAGTGTACCAGGGGTGTCAGTGGATATCCTGGGAGTGTCCAAGGTGTGCACAATTTGCATCTGGAGGTGCCTGTGAATATCAGGTGTACCAGGGAGGTGTGCAAGTGTGAGATGTGCCTGGGAGTGTCACAGGTGTGCCTGGGTGTCAGAGGTGTGCCTGGCAGTGTCAGAGGTGTGCCTGGGGGGTGTCAGAGGTGTGCCTGGGGTGTCAGGGAGTGTGGGGTGTCAGGGTGTGCCTGGGGAGTGTCAGGGGTGTGCCTGGGGAGTGTCAGGGGCTGCGCAGGAATGTCAGTGGAGTACCAAGTGTCAGGAGAATGTAACACAAGTGTCAGAGGTGTACCTGGGAGAGTCAGAGGTACCTGGGAGGTGTGAGAGTGTACCTGGGAGTGTCAGTGAGGTGTACTTAGAGTGTCAGATGTATGCCTGGGGTATCAGAGGGTGTGGCTGGGTGTCTGAGGTGTGCCTAGAGTGTCAGAGGTGCATCTGGGGAGTGCCGGAGGTGTGCCTGGGAGTGTCGGAGGTGTGCCTGGGAGGAATCAGAGGTGTGCCTGGGAGTGTCAGAGGTGTGCCTGGGAGTGTCAGCGGTGTGCCTGGGGAATAACAGCCAGTGTGCCTGGGGTGTAGAGGTGTGCCTGGGGAGTGTCAGAGGGTGCACTTGGGAGTGTCTGGTGCACCTGGGAGGCTGAGGTGTGCCTGGGGTGTCTGAGGCTGTGCACAGGTGTCTGGGGTGTGCCTGTGGTGTCTGGGGTGTACCGGGCAGTGTCAGCAGTGTGCCTGGGGAGTGTCAGCGGTATACCTAGAGTGTCAGTGGTGTACCTGGGAGTGTCAGAGGTGTAACTGGGGAGTGTCAGAGGTACCTGGGGAGCATCAAAGGTACCTGGGAGTGTCAAGGTGGCACCTGGTAGTGTCAGTGGTGTACATGGGAGTCTCAGAGGTGTACCTGGGAGTGTCATTGGTGATTGTGCCTGGGAGAGTCAGAGTGAACACAGGAAGTGTCAGAGGTGTACCTGGGAGTGTCAGAGTGTTCCTGAGGTGTCAGGTGTACCTGGGAGTGTCAGGAGGTGTGCCTGGGAGTGTCACATGTGTACCTGGGGAGTGTCTGGGGTGTGCAGTGGGGGTGTCACAGGGGGAGTACCTGGGAGTGTCTGGTGTGCCTGGAGTGTCAGGGGAGAACCAGGGAGTGTAAGAGAGTGTGCCTGGGGAGTGTCAGAGGTGTACCTGGGGAGTGTCGGAGGTGTACAGGGTGTCGAAGGAGGTGTACCCACCAGGAGTGTGGCCAGGGCGCACCTGGGAGTGTCAGAGGTATTGCCTGGAAGTGTCAGAGAATTGACACCTCAAGTGTTCAAGGTGCTTGGGAGTGGCAGGTGTACCTGGGGAATATCAGGAGTGTGCTTGGGAGTGCAAGGTGTGCCTGGGAGTGTCGGAGAAGTGCCTGGGAGTGTCAGAGGTGTGCCTGGGGTGTCAGAGGTGTACCTGGGGTGTGGTGTGCCTGGGAGTGTCTGAGGTGTGCCTGGGAGTGTCTGAGGTGTGCCTGGGAGTGTCAGGGAGAACCAGGGACTGGAGGTGTGCCTGGGGTTTCGGAGGTGTGCCTGGGGTGTCGGAGGTGCTGGGTGTCAGGTGTGCCTCGAGGTGTCAGAGGTGTGCCTGGGAGTGTCAGGGGTGTGCCTGGGAGTGTCAGGGTGTGCCTGGGGTGTCTGAGGTTTGCCTGGGAGTGTCAGATGAGTACCTGGGAATGTCAGAGTGTATCTGGGGTGTCTGGGGTGTGCCTGGGAGTGTCAGAGGTGTGCCTGGGGAGTGTCAGAGGTGTGCCTGGGAGTGTCAGGTGTGCCTGGGGGGTGTCAGAGGTGTGCCTGGGGTGTCAGAGTGTGTGCCTGGGGAGTGTCTGAGGTGTACCTGGAGTGTCTGAGGTGTGCCTGGGAATGTCATTGGTGTGCCACCGAGTGTCAGAGTGTATCGTCAGAGGTGTACCTGGGAGTGTCAGGGGTGTACCTGGAGTGTCAAAGAGTACCTGTGAGCGTCAAAGGTACCTGGGAGTGTCAAGGTGTACCTGTGTGGTGTCAGTGGTGTGCTTGGGAGTGTCAGAGGTGTACCTGGGAGTGTGTTGGTGTGTGCCTGGGAGTGTCAGAGTGAACCTGGAAGTGTCAGAGGTGTACCTGGGAGTGTCGGAGGTGTTCCAGAGAGCGTCAGAGGTGTGCCTGGGAGTGTCAGAGGTGTGCCTGGGAGTGTCAGATGTGTGCCTGGGGTGTCTGGGGTGTGCCTGGGTGTCTGGGGTGTGCCTGGGAGTGTCTGAGGTGTGTGCAAGTGTCAGGGGGAGAACCAGGGACTGTAAGAGGTGTACCTGGGGGTGTCAGAGGTGTGCCTGGGAGTGTCGGAGGTGTGCCTGGGTGTCGGAGGTGTGCCTGGGGAGTGTCAGAGGTGTGCCTGGGAGTGTCAGAGGTGTGCCTGGGGAGTGTCAGAGGTGTGCCTGGGGAGTGTCAGAGGTGTGCCAGGGAGTGTCAGTGGAGTTACTGGGAGTGTCAAAGGTGTACCTGGGAGCATCGAGTGGTCCTGGGAACATCGGAGGTGTGCCTGGAGTGCAAGAGGTGTGCCTGGGAGTGTCAGGGGTGTACCTGGGGTGTCAGATGTGTACCTGAGTGTCAGGGTGTGCCTGGGTGTGTCTGAGGTGTGCCGGGGTGTCAGATGAGTGCCTGGGGTGTCAGTGGTGTGCCTGGGAGTGTCTGGGGTGTACCTGGGGTGTCAGAGGTGTGCCTGGGGAGTGTCGGAGGTGTGCCTGGGGTGTCAGAGGTGTGCCAGGGGTGTCAGTGGGTTCCTGGGGTGTCAAGGTGTGCCTGGGAGTTATCGAGGTGTACCTGGGAATATCAGTGTGGTGTACCTGGGAGTGCAAGGGTGTACCTGGGAGTGTCGGAGATGTTCTGGGGTGTCACAGGTGTGCCTGGGTGTCAGAGGTGTACCTGGCAGTGTCAGAGGTGTGCCTGGGGGTGTCAGAGGTGTATCTGGGGTGTTAGGGTGTGCCTGGGGTGTCAGAGGTGGCCAGTGTCAGAGGTGTGCCGAGTTCAGGAGGTGTGCCAGGAATGTCAGTGGAGTGCCAGTGTCAGAGTGTGGCACAGAGTGTCATAGGTGTCCCTGGGGAGTGTCAGAGGTGTGCCTGGGGAGTATGAGAAGTGTGCCTGGGGTGTCAGGTGTGCCTGGGGAGTGTCAGAGGTGTGCCTGGGGGTGTGAGGGTGCACTTGGGGGTGTCAGAGGTTCACCTGGGATGTCTGGGGTGTGCCTGGGGGTGTCTGGAGCTGTACCTGGGGGTGTCTGGGGTGTGCCTGGCGGTGTCTGGGGTGTGCCGGGCAGTGTCAGCAGTGTGCCTGGGGTGTCAGTGGTATGTCTGGGTGTCAGAGGTGTGCCTGGGGTGTCAGAGGTGTGCCTGGGGTGTCAGAGGTACCTGGGAGCATCAAGGAGTACCTGGGAGTGTCAAGGTGTGCCTGGTAGTGTCAGTGGTGTACTTGGGCGTGCCAGAGGTGTACCTGGGAGTGTCAGAGGTGTGCCTTGGAGTGTCAGAGGTGTACTGGGAGTGTCAGAGGTGTGCCTGGGGAGTGTGAGTGTGCCTGGGGAGGTCGGAGGTGTGCCTGGGGTGTCGGAGGTGTGCCTGGGAGAGTCAGAGGTGTGCCTGGGAGTGTCAGGGTGTGCCTGGGGTGTTGAGGTGTGCCTGGAGTGTCTGGGGTGTGCCTGGGGTGTCAGAGGTGTGCTTGGGGTGTCAGAGGTGTGTCTGGGGTGTCAGAGGTGCACTTGGGAGTGTCAGGTTGCAGTTTCTGAGGTGTGCCTGGGGGTGTCTGAGCTGTACCTAGTGTCTGGGAGGTGTACCTGGCAGTTTCTGGGGGTGAACCTGGCAGTGTCAGAGGTGTGCCTGGGAGTGTCAGAGTGTGCCTGGGGCGTCAGGGAGTACCTGGAGTGTCAGGTGTGCCTGGTAGTGTCAGTGGTGTGCCTGGGAGTGTCAGAGGTGTACCTGGGAATGTCATTGGTGTGCCTGGGAGTGTCAGAGGTGTATCGTCAGAGGTGTACCTGGGAGTGTCAGAGGTGTGCCTGGGGGTGTCAGAGGAGTACCTGGGAGCGTCAAAGGAGTACCTGGGAGTGTCAAGGTGTGCCTGGTAGTGTCAGTGGTGTGCTTGGGGTGTCAGAGGTGTACCTGGGGTGTCTTGGTGTGCCTGGGAGTGTCAGAGGTGAACCTGGAAGTGTCAGAGGTGTGCCTGGGAGTGTCGGAGGTGTTCTGAGGGCGTCAGAGGTGTGCCTGGGAGTGTCAGAGGTGTGCACCTAGTGTCATATGTGTACCTGGAGTGTCTGGGGTGTACCTGGGAGTGTCTGAGGTGTGCCTGGGGAGTGTCTGGGGTGTGCCTGGGGGTGTCTGGGTGTGCCTCAGGTGTCAGAGGTGTGCCTGGGAGTGTCAGGGGTGTACCTGGGAGTGTCAGGGGTGTACCTGGCAGTGTCAGAGGGTGCACCTGTGAGTGTCGGGAGTGTGCCTGGGGAGTGCCAGAGATGTACCTGTGAGTGTCTGAGGTGTACCTGGGGAGTGTCTGAGGTGTGCCTGGGGTGTTAGTGGAGAAGCAGGGACTGTAAGAGGTGTACCTGGGGTGTCAGAGTGTGCCTGGGGAGTGTCGGAGGTGTGCCTGGGGTGTGGTGTGCCTGGGGTGTCAGAGGTGTGCCTGGGGAGTGTCAGGGTGTACCTGCGACTGTCAGAGGTGTGCCTGGGAGTGTCAGAGGTGTGCCAGGAGTGTCAGTGGGTTCCCGAGTGTCAAGGTGTGCCTGGGAATTATCAGGAGGTGTACCTGTGAATATCAGAGGTGTATGCAGAGTGCAAGAGGTGTGCCTGAGTGTCGGAGATGTGCCTGGGAGTGTCAGGTGTGCCTGGAGTGTCAGAGGTGTGCCTGGCAGTGTCAGAGTGTGCCTGGGGGTGTCAGAGGTGTACCTGGGGATGTCAAGGTGTGCCTGGGGTGTCAGGTGTGCCTGGGGAGTGTCAGAGGTGTGCCTGGGGTGTCAGAGGTGTGCCAGGGAATGTCAGTGGAGTACCTGGGTGTCAGAGGTGTGAACTGGGGAGTGTCAGGGTGTGCCTGGGAGAGTCAGAGGTGTGCCTGGGGTGTGAGGTGTGCCTGGGGTGTCGGAGGTGTGCCTGGGGTGTCAGAGGTGTGCCTGGGAGGTCAGAGGTGTGCCTGGGAGTGTCAGAGTGTGCCTGGGAGTGTCAGCGGTGTGCCAGTGTCTGGTGTGCCTGGGGGTGTCAGAGGTGTGCCTGGGGTGTCAGGGTGCTTGGGGTGTCAGGGTGCACCTGGGAGTGGCTGAGGTGTGCCTGGGGAGTGTCTGGGCTGTGCCTGGGGTGTCGGGGTGTGCCTGGCAGTGTCTGAGTGTACCGGGCAGTGTCAGCAGTGTGCCTGGGGTGTCAGCGGTATACCTAGAAGTGTCAGAGGTGTGCCTGGGAGTGTCAGTGGTGTGGCTGGGGTGTCAGAGGGTACTGGGGAGCATCAAGGAGTACCTGGGAGTGTCAAGGTGTGCCTGGTAGTGTCAGTGGTGTGCTTGGGAGTGTCAGAGGTGTGCCTGGGAGTGTCATTGGTGTGCCTGGGAGTGTCAGGGTGAACCTGGAAGTGTCAGAGGTGTACCTGGAGTGTCGGAGGTGTTCTGGGAGTGTCAGAGGTGTGCCTGGGGTGTCAGAGGTGGCCTGGGGTGCATGTGTGTGCCTGGGGAGTGTCTGGGGTGTGCGTGGGGGTGTCTGGGGTGTGCCTGGGAGGTGTCTGAGGTGTGCCTGGGGTGTCAGGGAGAACCAGGGGTGTGGGGTGTGCCTGGGAGTGTCAGGGGTGTACCTGAGTGTCGGAGGTGTGCCTGGGAGTGTCGGAGGTGTGCCGAGTGTCAGAGGTGTACCTGGGAGTGTCAGAGGTGTGCCTAGTGTCAGAGGTGTGCCTGGGAGTGTCAGAGGTGTGCCAGGGAGTGTCAGTGGGTTCTGGGGAGTGTCAAGGTGTACTTGGGAGTATCAGGAGGTGTGCCTGGGAATATCAGGTGTGCTTGGGAGTGCAAGAGGTGTGCCTGGGGTGTCGGAGAGTACCTGGGAGTGTCAGGAGTGTGCCTGGGGAGTGTCAGAGGTATGCCTGGGAGTGTCTGAGGTGTGCCTGGGGTGTCTGGGGTGTGCACCGGAGTGTCTGAGGTGTGCCTGGGTGTCAGGGGGAACCAGGGACTGTGAGGTGTGCCTGGGGTTTCAGGGTACCTGGGGAGTGTCGGAGGTGTACCTGGGGAGTGTCGGAGGTGTGCCTCGGAGTGTCAGGGGTGTGCCTGGGAGTGTCAGGGGTGTACCTGGTGTCAGGGGGTGTGCCTAGTGTCTAAGGTTTACCTGGGGTGTCACATAGTACCTGGGAATGTCAGAGGTCTATCTGGGAGTGTCTGGGGTGTACCGAGTGTCAGAGGTGTGCCTGGGAGTGTCAGAGGTGTGCCAGTGTCAGAGGTGTGCCTGGGGTGTCAGGTGTGCCTGGGGAGTGTCAGAGGTGTACCAGGGAATGTCAGTGGAGTGCCTGGAGTGTCAGAGGTGTGGGAGTGTCAGAGGTGTGCCTGGGAGGTCAGAGGTGTGCCTGGGGTGTGAGAGTGTGCCTGGGGTGTCGGAGGTGTGCCTGGGGTGTCAGAGGTGCCTGGGAGGTCAGGGTGTGCCTGGGGTGTCAGAGGTGTGCCTGGGAGTGTCAGCGGGTGCTGCAAGTGTCTGGTGTGCAAGGTGTCAAGGTGTGCCGGGTGTCAGAGGTGCTTGGGATGTCTGGGTGCCTGGCAGTGTCTATGGTGTGCCGGGCAGTGTCAGCAGTGTGCCTGGGAGTGTCAGCGATGCCTACAGAGTGTCAGAGGTGTGCCTGGGGAGTGTCAGAGGTGTAACTGGGAGTGTCAGGAGGTGCCTGGGGAGCATCAAGGGTGCAATGTCAAAGGTGTACCTGGTGGTGTGCAGTGGTGTGCATGGGAGTGTCAGAGGTGTGCCTGGGGTGTCATTGGTGTGCCTGGGAGTGTCAGAGGTGAACCTGGAGTGTCAGAGGTGTGCCTGGGGAGTGTCGGAGGTGTTCCAGAGTGTCAGAGGTGTGCCTGGGGTGTCAGAGGTGTGCCTGGGGTGTGTCACATGTGGCCTGGGGTGTCTGGGGTGTGCGTGGGGTGTCTGAGGTGTGCCGGGGTGTCTGAGGTGTGCCTGGGGTGTCAGGGAGAACCAGGTGTGGAGGTGTGCCTGGGGTGTCAGGGTGTGCCTGGGGTGTCACATGTGTGCCTGGGGTGTCTGGGGTGTGCATGGGGTGTCTGGGGTGTACCTGGGAGTGTCAGTGTGCCTGGGGTGTCAGGGGAGAACCAGGGAGTGTAAGAGGTGTGCCTGGGGTGTCGAGGTGTCTAGGAGTGTGCAGGGAGTGTCAGGAGGTGTGCCTGGGGTGTCAGGAGGTGTCCTGGGGTGTCAGAGGTGTGCCTGGGAGTGTCAGAGGTGTGCCTGGGAGTGTCAGAGGTGTGCCAGGGGAGTGTCAGTGGGTTCCTGGGGTGTCAAAGTGTACTTGGAGGTATCAGGTGTACCTGGGAAATCGGAGGTGTACTTGGGAGTGCAGAGGTGTACCTGGGGAGTGTCGGAGAGTGCCTGGGAGTGTCACAGGTGTGCCTGGGGGTGTCAGGGTACTGCTGTCTGGGGTGTGCCTGGGGTGTCTGAGGTGTGCCTGGGGTCTGAGGGTGTACCTGGGGGTGTCAGGGGAAACCAGGGACTGTGGGGGTGTGTGCCTGGTGTCGGAGGTGTACCTGGGGTGTGGGTGTACCTCGGAGTGTCAGAGGTGTGCCTGGGAGTGTCAGGGTGTGCCTGGGAGTGTCAGGGGTGTACCTGGGAGTGTCTGAGGGTTTACCTGGGGTGTCTGAGGTGTACCTGGGAATGTCATTGGTGTGCCTGGGGTGTCAGAGGTGTATCGTCAGAGGTGTACCTGGGAGTGTCAGAGGTGTACCTGGGAGTGTCAAGGAGTTCCTGTGAGCGTCAAAGGAGTACCTGGGAGTGTCAAAGTGACCCTGTAGTGTCAGTGTGTGCTTGGGAGTGTCAGAGGTGTACCTGGGAGTGTCATTGGTGTGCCTGGGATTGTCAGAGGTGAACCTGGAGTGTCAAGTGTACCTGGGAGTGTCGGAGGTGTTCCTGGGAGGCGTCAGAGGTGTGCCTGGGTGTGGGGTGACCTGGGGTGTCAGATGTGTACCTGGGTATGCAGGGGTGTGCCAGTGTCTGAGGTGTACCTGGGGTGTCTGAGGGTGTGCCTGGGTCAGGGGAGAACCAGGGACTGTAAGAGGTGTGCCTGGGGTGTCAGAGGTGTACCTGGGAGTGTCAGGTGTGCCTGGGGTGTCGGAGGTGTGCCTGGGATGTCAGAGGGTGTGCCTGGGAGTGAGAGGTGCCTGGGGAGTGTCAGAGGTGTGCCTGGGGTATCAGGTGTACCTGGGAATATCGGTGGTGTACCTGGGAGTGCAAGAGGTGTACCTGGAGTCGGAGATGTTCTGGGAAGTGTCAGAGGTGTACCTGGGAGTGTCAGAGGTGTACCTGGCAGTGTCAGAGGTGTGCCTGGGGTGTCAGAGGTGTATCTGGGAGTGTCAGAGGTGTACCTGGGGTGTCAGAGGTGTACCTGGGAGTGTCAGAGGTGTACCTGGGGTGTCAGAGGTGTACCAGGGAATGTCAGTGGAGTACCTGGGAGTGTCAGAGGTGTAACTGGGAGTGTCAGAGGTGTCCTGGGAGTGTCAGAGGTGTACCTGGGAGTGTGAGAAGTGTGCCTGGGGTGTCGGAGGTGTACCTGGGGTGTCAGAGGTGTGCCTGGTAGTGTCAGAGTGCTTGGGGTGTCACAGGTTCACCTGGGAGTGTCTGAGTGTACCTGGAGTGTCTGAGCTGTGTACCTGGAGTGTCTGAGGTGTACCTGGCAGTGTCTGGAGGTGTACCGGCAGTGTCAGCAGTGTACCTGGGAGTGTCAGGGCATGCCTCCGAAGTGTCAGAGGTACCTGGAGCAGAGGTGTACCTGGGAGTGTCAGAGGAGTACCTGGGAGCATGCAAGGAGTACCTGGGAGTGTCAAAGGTGTGACCTGGTAGTGTCAGTGGTGTACTTGGGCGTGCCAGAGGTGTACCTGGGAGTGTCAGAGGTGTACCTGAGTGTCAGAGGTGATATCTGGGAGTGTCAGAGGTGTACCTGGGAGTCAGAGAAGTGTACCTGGGAGGCCGGGAGGTGTACCTGGGAGTGTCGGAGGTACCTGGAGAGTCAGAGGTGTACCTGGGAGGTCAGAGGTGTGGGCGTGTTGAGGTACCTGGGAGTGTCTGAGGTGTACCTGGGAGTGTCAGAGGTGTGCTTGGGAGTGCAGAGGTGTGTCTGGGAGGTCAGAGGTGTACCTGGGAGTGTCTGAGGTGTACCTGGCAGTTTCTGGAGGTGTACCTGGCAGTGTCAGAGGTGTGCCTGGGAGTGTCAGAAGTGTACCTGGGCCCGTCAAAGGAGTACCTGGAAGTGTCAGAGGTGTTCCCTGGTAGTGTCAGTGGTGTACCTGGGAGTGTCAGAGGTACCTGGGAATGCTGGTGGTACCTGGGAGTGTCAGAGGTATCGTCAGAGGTGTACCTGGGAGTGTCAGAGGTGTACCTGGGAGTGTCAGAGGAGTACCTGGGAGCGTCAGAGTACCTGGGAGTGTCAAGGTGTACCTGGTAGTGTCATGGTGTACTTGGGAGTGTCAGAGGTGTACCTGGGAGGTCATTGGTGCCTGGGAGTGTCAGAGGAACCTGGAAGGGTCAGGAGGTGTACCTGGGAGTGTCGGAGGTGTTCCTGAGAGCGTCAGAGGTGTACCTGAGTGTCAGAGGTGTACCTGGGAGGTTGATGTGTACCTGGGAGTGTCTGGGGTGTGACCTGGGAGTGTCTGAGGTGTACCTGGAGTGTCTGAGGTGTACCTGGGAGTGTCTGGGTGTACCTCGGAGTGTCAGAGGTGTACCTGGGAGGTCAGGGTGTACCTGGAGTGCTGGGTGTACCTGGCAGTGTCAGAGGTGTACCTGGGAGTGTCGGAGGTGTACCTGAGTGCCAGAGGTACCTGGGAGTCGGAGGTGTACCTGGGAGTGTCTGGAGGTGTACCTGGGAGTGTCAGAGGTGCACCTGGGAGGCCGGGAGGTACCTGGGAGTGTCAGAGGTACCTGGGAGTGTCAGAGGTACCAGGGAGTGTCAGTGAGTTCCTGGGAGCGCCAGAGGTGCACGGAGGCAGGGAGGTGTACCTGGGAATGTCGGGAGGTGTACCTGGAGTGTCGGGAGAAGTACCTGAGTGTCACAGGTGTACCTGGAGAGTGGGAGGTACCTGGGAGTGTCTGAGGTACCTGGGAGTGTCTGAGGTGTACCTGGGAGTGTCTGGAGGTGTACCTGGGAGTGTCAGGGGGAGAACCAGGGACTGTAAGAGGTGTACCTGGGAGTCTAGGAGGTGCACCTGGGAGTGTCGGAGGTGTACCTGGGAGTGTCGGAGGTGTACCTGGAGTGTCAGAGGTACCTGGGAGTGTCAGAGGTGTATCGTCAGAGGTGTACCTGGGAGTGTCAGAGGTGTACCTGGGAGGTCAGAGGAGTACCTGGGAGCGTCAAAGGAGTACCTGGGAGTGTCAAAGGTGTACCAGTGAGTGCTGGGGTGGTGTACTTGGGAGTGTCAGAGGTGTACCTGGGAGTGTTGGTGAGGCCTGGAGTGCACTGGGAGGTGAACCTGGAAGGTCAGAGGTGTACCTGGGAGTGTCGGAGGTGCCTGAGAGCGTCAGAGGTGTACCTGGGAGTGTCAGAGGTGTACCTGGGAGTGCTGGGTGATGTGTACCTGGGAGTGTCTGGGGTGTACCTGGGAGGTCTGAGGTGTACCTGGGAGTGTCTGAGGTGTACCTGGGAGGTCAGGGGAGAACCAGGACTGTAAGAGGTGTGTACCTGGGAGGTCAGAGGTACCTGGGAGTGTCGGAGGTGACCTGGGAGTGTCGGAGGTGTACCTGGAGTGTCAGAGGTGTACCTGGGAGTGTCAGAGGTACCTGGGAGGCCAGGGAGGTACCTGGGAGCACGGAGGTACCTGGGAACACGGTGGTGTACCTGGGAGCAAGAGGTGTACCTGGGAGTGTCGGAGATGTTCTGGGAGTGTCACAGGTGTACCTGGGAGCGTGGGAGGTGTACCTGGGTGTCAGAGGTGTACCTGGGGTGCTGGGAGGTGTATCTGGGAGTGTCAGAGTGCCTGGGAGTGTCAGAGGTGTACCTGGGAGGTCAGAGGTACCTGGATGTCAGAGGTGTACCAGGGAATGTCAGTGAGTACCTGGGAGTGTCAGAGGTGTAACTGGGAGTGTCAGAGGTGTCCCTGGGAGTGTCAGAGGTACCTGGGAGTGTGGAGAAGGTACCTGGGAGGTCGGAGGTGTACCTGGGAGTGTCAGAGGTGTGCCTGGGAGTCAGAGGTGCACCTGGGAGTGTCACAGGTTCACCTGGGAGTGTCTGAGGTGTACCTGGAGTGTCTGAGCTGTACCTGGGAGTGTCTGGAGGTACCTGGGAGTGTCTGGAGGTGTACCGGCAGTGTCAGCAGTGTACCTGGGAGGTCGGCGATACCTGGAAGTGTCAGAGGTGTACCTGGGAGGTCAGAGGTGTACTGGGAGTGTCAGAGGAGTACCTGGGAGCATGCATGAGTACCTGGGAGGTCAAAGGTACCTGGTAGTGTCAGGTGGTACTTGGCGTGCCAGGTACCTGGGAGTGTCAGGAGGTACCTGGAGGTCAGAGGTATACCTGGGAGGTCAGAGGTGTACCTGGGAGTAGGAGAGTGTACCTGGAGCATGGAGGTGACCTGGAGAGTCAGAGGTGTACCTGGGAGTGTCTGAGTACCTGGAGTGTTAGAGGTGTACCTGGGAGTGCTTGAGGGTGTACCTGGGAGTGCTGGGAGGTGCTTGGGAGTGTCAGAGGTGGCCTGGGAGTGTCAGAGGTGTACCTGGGAGTGTCTGAGGTGTACCTGGCAGCTTGAGGTGTACCTGGCAGTGTCAGAGGTGTACCTGGGAGTGTCAGGAAGGTACCTGGGCCCGTCAAAGGAGTACCTGGAAGTGTCAGGAGGTGTACCTGGTAGTGTGGGTGGTGTACCTGGGAGGTCAGAGGTGTACCTGGGAATGTCATTGGTGTACCTGGGAGTGTCAGAGGTGTATCGTCAGAGGTGTACCTGGGAGTGTCAGAGGTGTACCTGGGAGTGTCAGAGGAGCACCTGGGAGCGTCAAAGGAGCACCTGGGAGTGTCAAAGGTACCTGGTAGTGTCAGTGGTGTACTGGGAGTGTCAGAGGTGTACCTGGAGGTCATTGGTGTGCCTGGGAGTGTCAGAGAACCAAGTGTCAGAGGTGTACCTGGGAGTGTCGGAGGTGTTCCTGAGAGCGTCAGAGGTGTACCTGGGAGTGTCAGGAGGTGTACCTGGGAGTGTCAGATGTGACCTGGGAGTGTCTGGTGTACCTGGGAGTGTCTGAGGTGTACCTGGGAGTGTCTGAGGTGTACCTGGGAGTGTCTGGGTGTACCTGGGAGTGTCAGGAGGTACCTGGGAGTGTCAGGGGTGTACCTGGGAGGTCAGGGGTGTACCTGCAGTGTCAGAGGTGTACCTGTGAGTGTCGGAGGTGTACCTGGGAGTGCCAGAGATGTACCTGTGAGTGTCTGAGGTGTACCTGGGAGTGTCTGAGGTGTACCTGGGAGGCTAGGTGGGAGAACCAGGGACTGTAAGAGGTACCTGGGAGGTCAGAGGTACCTGGGAGGTCGGAGGTACCTGGGAGTGGGAGGTACCTGGGAGCAGGCCAGAGGTACCCATGACTGTCAGGAGGCCTGGGAGGTCAGAGGTGTACCAGGAGTGTCAGGAGTTCGGGAGGTCAAAGGTGTACCTGGGAGACGGGAGGTGCCTGGGAATATCGGAGGTGTACTGGGAGTGAAGGAGGTGTACCTGGGAGTGTCGGAGATGTACCTGGGAGTGTCACAGGTGTACCTGGAGGTCAGGAGGTGTACCTGGCAGTGTCAGAGGTGCCTGGGGGTGTCAGAGGTGTACCTGGGAGTGTCAGAGGTGTACCTGGGAGCCAGAGGTGTACCTGGGAGTGTCAGAGGTGTACCTGGAGTGTCAGAGGTGTACCAGGAATGTCAGTGGAGTACCTGGGAGTGTCAGAGGTGAACTGGGAGGTCAGAGGTGTACCTGGGAGAGCTGGGGAGGTGTACCTGGGAGGTGGAGAGAAGGTACCTGGGAGTGTCGGAGGTGTACCTGGAGTGTCAGGAGGTGTACCTGGGAGAGTCAGAGGTGTCCTGGGAGTGTCAGAGGTGTACCTGGGAGTGTCAGCGGTGTACCTGGGAGTGTCTGAGGTGTACCTGGGAGTGTCAGAGGTGTGCCTGGAGTGTCAGGAGGTGCACTGAGTGTCACAGGTGCACCTGGGAGTGGCTGAGGTGTACCTGGGAGTGTCTGAGGGTACCTGGGAGTGTCTGGAGGTGTACCTGGCAGTGTCTGAGGTGTACCGGGCAGTGTCAGCAGGTACTGGGAGCAGTGTACCTAGAAGTGTCAGAGGTGTACCTGGAGTGTTGGGAGGTGTAACTGGGAGTGCTGGGAGGAGTACCTGGAGCATCAAAGGAGTACCTGGGAGGTCAAAGGTGTACCTGGTAGTGTTGGGTGGTGTACTTGGGAGGTCAGAGGTACCTGGGAGGCCACTGCCTGGGAGTGTCAGAGGTGAACCTGAAGGTTGAGGTGTACCGGAGTGTCGGAGGTGTTCCTGAGAGGTCAGAGGTGTACCTGGGAGTGTCAGTGTACCTGGGAGTGTCACATGTGTACCTGGGAGTGTCAGGGGCACGTGGGAGTGTCTGAGGTGTACCTGGGAGTGTCTGAGGTGTACCTGGGAGGTCAGGGGAGAACCAGGAGTGTAAGAGGTGTACCTGGGAGTGTCAGAGGCACGGGAGTGTCTGAGGTGTACCTGGGAGGTCGGAGGTGTACCTGGGAGTGTCAGAGGTACACCTGGGAGTGTCAGAGGTGTACCTGGAGTGCTGAGGTACCTGGGAGGTCAGAGGTGTACCAGGGAGTGTCAGAGTTCTGGAGTGTCAAAGGTGTACTTGGGAGTATCGGAGGTACCTGGGAATACGGAGGTGTACTTGAGTGTCTGAGGTGTACCGGGAGGCCTGAGGTACCTGGGAGTGTCAGGAGGTGTACCTGGGAGTGTCTGGGCACCGGAGTGTCAGAGGTGCCTGGAGTGTCAGGGGTGTACCTGGGAGTGTCAAGGTGTACCTGGGAGTGTCAGAGGTGTACCTGGGAGTGTCGGAGGTGTACCTGGGAGTGCCAGAGATGTACCCGGAGTGTCTGAGGTGTACCTGGGAGTGTCTGGAGGTGTACCTGGGAGTGTTAGGGGGAGAACCAGGGACTGTAAGAGGTGTACCTGGGAGTGTCAGGAGGCACCTGGGAGGTCGGAGGTACCTGGGGGCGTGTGGAGGTGTACCTGGGAGTGCTTGGGAGGTGTACCTGGGAGTGTCAGAGGTGTACTGGGAGTGTCAGAGGTACCTGGAGTGAGGGTACCAGGGAGTGTCAGTGGAGTTCCTGGGAGCGGTCAAAGGTGTACCTGGGAGTATCGGAGGTACCTGGGAATATCGGAGTGAGGTACCTGGGAGTGCAAAAATGGGAGTGTGGGATGGTACCTGGGAGGCTGGGGAGGTGTACCTGGAGGCTGGGAGGTGTGGCCTGCAGTGCTGGGAGGTGCAACCTGGGGCTGGGAGGTGTACCTGGGAGTGTCAGAGGTACCTGGGAGTCGAGTAAAATTAGGAATGTCAGTGGAGTACCTAGGAGTGTGCAGGTGTACTGGGAGTGCTGAGATGCACTGGAGTGTCAGAGGGGGTACCTGGGAGGCCAGAGGTGCACCTGGCAGTGTCAGAGGTGCACCTGGGGGGTGTCAGGAGGTGCACCTGGGAGGTCAGAGGTGTACCTGGGGAGTGTCAGAGGTGTACCTGGAGGTTGAAGGTGTACCTGGGAGTGTCTGAGGTGTGTACCTGGGAGTGTCAGAGGTGTGCCTGGGAGTGTCAGGAGGTGCACTTGGGAGTGTCACAGGTGCACCTGGGAGGCCTGAGGTGTACCTGGGAGGTTACGGGGCCTGGGAGTGTCTGGAGGTGTACCTGGGAGGCCGAGGTAAGCTTGGGAGTGTCAGAGGTGCAGCACTTGGGAGTGTCACCGGTGCACCTGGGAGTGTCTGAGGTGCACCTGGGAGTGCCCAGCTGTACCTGGGAGTGTTCGAGGTGTGCCTGGCAGTGTCTGAGGCCCGGGCAGTGTCAGCAGTGTACCTGTAGTGTCAGTGGTGTACCTGGAGTGTCAGAGGTGCACCTGGGAGGT
Source organism: Homarus americanus (assembly GCF_018991925.1). Classification (NCBI taxonomy): domain Eukaryota; kingdom Metazoa; phylum Arthropoda; class Malacostraca; order Decapoda; family Nephropidae; genus Homarus; species Homarus americanus. The sequence continues at coordinate 32,338 of NW_024729741.1, read as the reverse complement.
CAGAGGAGCACATGGGACACCGGGGAAGGAGCAATCTGAGTGTCAGTTGCATACCCAGAGGCCGGGGTGGTGCACTTGGGAGGCCAGGAGGTGCACCTGGAGGCCACAGGTGCCTGGGAGTGTCAGAGGTGAACTCTGGAAATGTCAGAGGTGTACCTGGGAGTGTCGGAGGTGTCGAGGTGTACCTGGGAGTGTTAAGTGGTGTACCTGGGAAAGCCTGAGGTGTACCTGGAGTGCCAGGAGGTGTGCTGGGAGTGCTCGGGAGGTGTGTCTGGGAGTGTCAGGGGAGGTGCACTTGGGAGTGTCACAGGTGCAACTGGGAGTGCCTGAGGTGTACTTGGGAGTGTCTGAGTTGTACCTGGGAGTGTTTGGAGGTGTACCTGGCAGTGTCTGAGGTTCACCTGGCAGTGTCAGAGGTACCTGGGAGTGTCAGAAGTGTACCTGGGAGCGTCAAAGGAGTACCTGAAGTGTCAGGAGGTGCACCTGGTAGTGTCAGTGGTGCACCTGGGAGTGTCAGAGGTGTACCTGGAAATGCTGGCCAGGTACCTGGGAGGTCAGGAGGTGTATCGCCTGTAAGCGTGTACCTGGGAGTGTCAGATGTGCACCAGAGTGTCAAAGGAGCACCCAGGAGCGTCAAGGAGTACCTGGGGAGCGTCAAAGGTGTACCTGGTAGTGTCAGGTGGTGTACTTGGGAGGTCAGAGGTGCACCTGCGTCATTGGTGTGCCTGGGAGTGTCAGACGTGTACCTGGGAGTGTCTGTTGGGGGTGTACCTGGGAGGTCAGAGGTGCACCCTGGAGGGTTCTGGGGTGTACCTCAGAGGTCGGTGTACCTGGGAGGCCTGGGTGTACCTGGGAGTGTCAGGGTACCTGAGAGTGCCTGAGGTACTTGGGAGGCCAGGAGGAGCACCTGAACGTTGAGAATTCCATGTTTGGGGTACCTGGGAGGACAGAGGTGTACCTGGGAGTGTCAGAGGTGTACCTGGGAGTGTCAGAGGTGTAACTGGGAGGCCAGAGGCATACCTGGGAATGTCAGAGGCACCTTGGAGTGTCTGAGGTGCATCTGGGAGTGTTCAGTGCACCTGGGAGGTCTGAGGTGTACCTGGGAGTGTCAGGGGTGAACCAGGAGGTAAGAGGTGTGCACCTGGGAAGTCAGATGTACCTGGGAGGCCGGGTGTTTACCTTGGAATGTCAGAGGTGTAATATGAGGAGCCAGGGAGGTGTACCAGGAGTGTCAGAGATGAACCAGGGAGTGTCAGAGGTGAACCAGGCGAGTGTTCAGGTGTACCTGGGAGCATCGGGAGGTGTACCTGGGAGACGGAGGTACCTGGGAGGCCAGAGGTGCCAGTGAGTGTCAGTGGGAGTACCTGGGAGCAAGTCAAAGGTGTACCTGGGAGTATCGGAAGTACCTGGGAATATCAGGAGGTACCTGGGAGTGCCAGAGGTACCTGGGAGGCCAGAGGTGTACTCTGGAATGTCAGAGGTGTACCTGGGAGTGTGGAGAAGTGCACCTGGAGGGTCGGAGGCACTTGGGAGTGTCGGAGGCACCTGGGAGAGTCAGAGGCACTTGGGAGTGTCTGTGGTGTACCTGGAGTGTCAGAGGTGTACCTGGGAATGTCATTGGTGTACCTGGGAGTGTTGGGAGGTGTATCGTCAGAGGTACCTGGGAGGCCCAGAGGTACCTGGGAGTGTCACGAGCACCTGTGAGCGTCAAAGGATTACCTGGGAGGCTGCTGTGTACCTGTTAGTGCTGGGTGGTGTACTTGGGAGGTTGAGGTACCTGGGAGTTGGCTGGTGTGCCTGGGAGTGTCAGAGGCACCTGAAGCAGCAAGCCAGGAGGTGTAGCCTGGGGAGGCCGGAGGTGTTCCTGGAGAGCGTCAGAGGTGACCTGGGAGTGCTCAGAGGTGTACCTGGGAGTGCCGATGTGTACCTGGGAGTGTCTGGGGGTACCTGGGAGGTTCGAGGTGTACCTGGGAGTGTCTGAGGTGTACCTGGGAGTGTCAGGACAACCAGGACTGTAGGAGGTGTACCTGGGAGTGTCGGAGGTGCCTGGGAGGTCGTGGTGTGCACCTGGAGTGCCGGAGGTACCTGGGAGTGTCAGAGGTGTACCTGGGAGTGTCAGAGGCACCTGGGAGGCTCAGAGGTGCAGGGAGTGTCTGGGGGTGGAGCTACTGGGAGCAGTACCTGGGAGCATCGGAGGTGTACCTGGGAATATCTGGGAGGTGTACTTGGGAGGCAAGAGGTACCTGGGAGTGTCAGGGGTGTACCTGGGAGGTCAGATGTGTACCTGGGAGTGTCTGTACCTGGGTGTGTCTGAGGTACCTGGGAGTGTCAGAAGAGCACATGGGAGTGTCAATGGTGTACCTGGGAGGTCTTGTACCTGGGAGTGTGCAGTGCACTGGGAGTGTCGGAGGTACCTGGGAGTGTCAGAGGTGTACCAGGGAGTGTCAGGAGTTCCTGGGAGCGTCAAAGGTGTACCTGAGTGCCAGAGGTACCTGGGAGTGTCAGAGGTGCCCTGGGAGGCAGAGAAGTGCACCTGGGAGTGTCGGAGATGCCCTGAGTGTCACAGGTACCCTCGGAGTGTCAGAGGTGCCTGGCAGTGTCAGAGGTGTACCTGGGGGTGTCAGAGGTGTATCTGGAGTGTCAGAGGTGTACCTGGGAGTGCTCAGATGTGTACCTGGGAGTTTCAGGTACCTGGGTGTCTGAGGTGCACCTGGGAGTGTCTGAGGTACCTGGGAGTGTCTGGGTGGCCCGGGAGGTCAGAGGTGTACCTGGGAGTGTCAGGTGTACGGGAGTGTCAGGGGTGTACCTGGCAGTCAGAGGTGTGCCCTGGAGTGTCGGAGGTGTACCTGGGAGTGGAGATGTACCTGTGAGTGTCTGAGGTACCTGGGAGGCCTGAGGTGTACCTGGGAGCAGGGGGAGAACCAGGGACTGTAAGAGGTGTACCTGGGAGTGTCAGAGGCACCTGAGTGTCGGAGGTGTACCTGGGAGTGGCGGAGGTGTACCTGGGAGGTCAGAGGTGTACCTGGGAGGCTAGGAGGTACCCTGGGACTGTCAGAGGTGCACCTGGGAGCAGGAGGTCCAGGAGCACTGGGGGAGTTCCTGGAGGCCGAAGGTGTACCTGGGAGTATCGGAGGTGTACCTGGGAATACGAGCAGTGGGGAGTGCAAGAGGGTGTGCCTGGGAGTTTCTGGAGATGTACCTGGGAGGCTCGGAGGTGTACCTGGGAGCACAGAGGTGTACCTGGCAGTGTCAGAGGTGTACCTGGGGGTGTCAGAGGTGTACCTGGGAGGTCAGGAGGTGTACCTGGGAGGTCAGAGGTGCCTGGGAGTGTCAGAGGTGTACCTGGGAGTGTCAGAGGTACCAGGGAATGTCAGTGGAGTACCGGGAGGTCAGAGGTGTAACTGGGAGTGCTGGGGAGGTACCTGGGAGAGTCAGAGGTGTACCTGGGAGTGTGAGAAGTACCTGGGAGTGTCGGAGGTGTACCCGGAGTGTCGAGGTGTACCTGGGAGAGTCAGAGGTGTACCTGGGAGTGTCAGAGGTACCTGGGAGTGTCAGAGGTACCTGGGAGTGTCTGAGGTGTACCTGGGAGTGTGGAGAGGTGTGCCTGGGAGTGTCAGAGGTGCACTTGGAGTGTCACAGGTGCACCTGGGAGTGGCTGGAGGTACCTGGGAGTGTCTGAGCTGTACCTGGGAGTGTCTGAGGTGTACCTGGCAGTGTCTGAGGTGCACTGGGCAGTGTCAGCAGTGGTACCTGGGAGTGCTCATGTATACCTGAAGTGTCAGAGGTACCTGGGAGTGTCAGAGGTGTAACTGGGAGTGTCAGAGGAGTACCTGGGAGCATCAAAGGAGTACCTGGGAGTGTCAAGGTGTACCTGTAGTGTCAGTGGTGTGACTGGGAGGTTGGGAGGTACCTGGGAGTGTTGCTGGTGTGCTCTAGGTCAGAGGTGAACCTGGAAGTGTCAGAGGTGTACCTGGGAGTGTCGGAGGTGTTCCTGAGAGTGTCAGGAGGTACCTGGGAGTGTCAGAGGTACCTGGGAGTGTCACATGTGTACCTGGGAGGTCTGGCACGGGAGGTCTGAGGTGTGCCTGGGAGGTCTGAGGTGTACCTGGGAGTGTCAGGGGAGAACCAGGAGTGTAAGAGGTACCTGGGAGGGTCAGAGGTACCTGGGAGGTCGGAGGTGTACCTAGGAGTGTCGGAGGTGTACCTGGGAGTGTCGAGGTACCTGGCAGTGCCAGAGGCACTGGGAGTGTCAGAGGTGTACCTGGGAGTGTCAGAGGTGTACCAGGAGGTGGGGTGGAGTTCCTGGGAGTGTCAAAGGTGTACTTGGGAGTATCGGAGGTGTACCTGGGAATATCGGAGGTGTACTTGGAGTGTCTGGGGTACCTGGGAGGTCTGAGGTGCACTGGGAGTGTCTGAGGTGACCTGGGAGTGTCTGGGTGTACCTGGAGTGTCAGAGGCACCTGGGAGTGTCAGGGGTGTACCTGGGAGGTCAGGGGAACCTGGCAGTGTCAGAGGCCCTGAGTGTCGGAGGTGTACCTGGGAGTGCCAGAGATGTACCTGTGAGTGTCTGAGGTGTACCTGGGAGGTCTGAGGTGTACCTGGGAGCAGGGGAGAACCAGGGACTGTAAGAGGTGTACCTGGGAGTGTCAGAGGTGTACCTGGAGGTCGGGAGGTGCACCTGGGAGTGGCGGAGGTGTACCTGGGAGGTCAGAGGTGTACCTGGGAGTGTCAGAGGTGTACCTGCGACTGTCAGAGGTGTACCTGGGAGTGTCAAAGGTGTACCAGGGAGTGTCAGTGGAGTCCTGGGAGGTCAAAGGTGTACCTGGAGTAACGGAGGTGTACCTGGGAATATCGGAGGTATGCAGGAGTGCAAGAGGTGTACCTGGGAGTGTCGGAGATGTACCTGGGAGTGTCAGAGGTGTACCTGGGAGGTCAGAGGTGTACCTGGCAGTGTCAGAGGTGTACCTGGTGTCAGAGGTGTGCCTGGGAGGTCAGAGGTGTACCTGGGAGTGTCAGAGGTGTACCTGGGAGTGTCAGGAGGTGTACCTGGGGAGTGCAGAGGTGTACCAGGGAATGTCAGTGAGCACCTGGGAGTGCAAGAGGTGTACCTGGGAGTGCCGGAGATGTACCTGGGAGTGTCAGAGGTACCTGGGAGTGCTGAGAGGTGTGCCTGGCAGGTCGAGGTGTACCTGGGGTGCAGGGAGGTGTACCGGGAGGTTGGGAGGTGTACCTGGGAGGTCAGAGGTGTACCTGGGAATGTCGGAGGTGCCTGGGAGGTCGGAGGTGCCTGGGAGTGTCAGAGGTGTACCTGGGATTGTCAGAGGTGTACCTGGGAGTGTCAGAGGTACCTGGGAGGCCAGAGGTGTACCAGGAGTGTCAGTGAGTTACTGGGAGGTCAAGGTGTACCTGTAGTACCGGAGGTGTACCTGGGAATATCGGAGGTGTACCTGGGGAGTGTGTTACCTTGGGAGTGTGGAGATGTACCTGGGAGTGTCACAGGTGGACCTGGGAGTGTCAGAGGTACCTGGCAGTGTCGAGGTGTACCTGGGTCAGAGGTGTACCTGGGAGTGTCAGAGGTGTACCTGGGAGTGTCAGAGGTGTGCCTGGGAGGTCAGGGGTGTACCTGGGAGTGTCTGAGGTGTCTGGGAGTGTCAGAGGTGTGCCTGGGAGTGTCAGAGGTACTCTGGGAGTGTCAGAGGTGCACCTGGGAGTGTCTGAGGTGGCCTGGGAGTGTCAGCGTGTACCTGGGAGTGTCTGAGGTGTACCTGGAGTGTCAGAGGTGTTTTGGGAGTGTCAGAGGTGCACTTGGGAGTGTCACCGGTGCACCTGGGAGGTCTGAGGTGTGCCTGGGAGTGTCTGAGCACCTGGGAGGTTCGAGGTGTGCCTGGCAGTGTCTGAGGTGTACCGGGTGTCAGTAGTGTACCTGGTAGTGTCAGGTGTACCTGGGAGTGTCAGAGGTGTACCTGGGAGGTTCAGAGGAGGCATGGGGGCATCAAAGGAGTACCTGGGAGTGTCAAGGTATACCTGGTAGTGTCAGTGGTGTACTTGGGAGTGTCAGAGGTGTACCTGGGAGTGTCATTTGTGTGCCTGGGAGGTCAGAGGTGAACCTGGAAGTGTCAGGAGGTACCTGGGAGTGTCGGAGGTGCCTTGAGAGTGTCAGAGGTACCTGGGAGTGTAGGTACCTGGGAGTGTCTGAGGTGTACCTGGGAGTGTCAGAGGTGTGCTGGGAGGTCTGGAGGTGTGTCTGGGAGGTCAGAGGTGCACTTGGGAGTGTCACAGGTGCACCTGGGAGTGTCTGAGGTGTACTTGGGAGGTTCGAGTTGTACCTGGGAGTGTCTGAGGTGTACCTGGCAGTGTCTGAGGTCAGCCTGGCAGTGTCAGAGGTGTACCTGGGAGTGTCAGAAGGTACCTGGGAGGTCAAAGGAGTACCTGAAGTGTCAGAGGTGTGCCTGGTAGTGTCAGTGGTGTACTGGGAGTGTCAGAGGTGTACCTGGAGCACATTGGTGTGCCTGGGAGTGTCAGACGTGTGCCTGGGAGTGTTGGGGTGTACCTGGGAGTGTCAGAGGTGCACCTGGGAGTGTCCTGGGTGTACCTCGGTGTCAGGTACCTGGGAGTGTCTGGGGTGTACCTGGGAGTGCAGGGGTGTGCCTGAGGAGTGTCTGAGGTGTACCTGGGAGTGTCAGAGGAGTACCTGGGAATGTCAGAGGTGAATCTGGGAGTGTCTGGTGTACCTGGGGAGTGACAGAGGTGTACCTGAGTGTCAGAGGTGTGCCTGGGAGTGTCAGAGGGTAACTGGGAGTGTCAGAGGTATACCTGGGAATGTCAGAGGTGTACCTTGGAGTGTCAGAGGTGTATCTGGGAGTGTCTGGAGGTGTGCCTGGGAGTCTGAGGTGCCTGGGAGTGTCAGGGGTGAACCAGGGGAGTAAGAGGTGTACCTGGGAGTGTCAGATGTGTACCTGGAGTGTCGGAGGTTTACCTGGAATGTCAGAGGTGTACATGAGAGTGCCAGAGGTACCAGGAGTGTCAGAGATGAACCAGGGAGTGTCAGAGGTGAACCAGGCGAGTGTCTCAGGTGTACCTGGAGTATCGGAGGTGTGCCTGGGCATTGGAGGTGTACCTGGGAGGTCAGAGGTGCCAGTGGAGTGTCAGTGGAGTACCTGGGAGTGTCAAAGGTACCTGGGAGTATCGGAAGTGTACCTGGGAATATCAGAGGTGTGCCTGGGAGTGCCAGAGGTGTGCCTGGGAGTGTCAGAGGTGTACCTGGGAGTGTCAGAGGTGTACCTGGGAGTGTGAGAGTGTACCTGGGAGGTCGGAGGTGTACGGGAGTGTCGGAGGTGTACCTGGGAGAGTCAGAGGTGTACCTGGGAGTGTCTGTGGTGTGCCTGGGAGTGTCAGAGGTGTACTGGGAATGTCATTGGTGTACCTGGGAGTAGGAGAGGTGTATCGTCAGAGGGTACCTGGGAGTGTCAGAGGTGTACCTGGGAGTGTCAAGGAGTACCTGTGGGAGCGTCAAAGGATTACCTGGGAGTGTCAAGTGGTACCTGTTAGTGTGGTGGTGTACTTGGGAGGCCAGAGGTGTACGGGAGGCTGGTGCCTGGGAGTGTCGAGGTGAACCTGGAGGTGTCAGAGGTACCTGGGAGTGTCGGAGGTGCCTGGAGGCGTCAGAGGTGTACCTGGAGTGTCAGAGGTGTACTGGGAGTGTTGGGAGTGTGTACCTGGGAGTGTCTGGGGGGTGTCTGAGGTGTACCTGGGAGTGTCTGAGGTGCCTGGGAGGTCGGGGATAACAGGGACTGTAAGAGATGTACCTGGGAGGCCGGAGGTACCTGGGAGTGTCAGAGGTACCTGGGAGGTCAGAGGTGTACCTGGGAGTGTCAGAGGTGGACCTGGGAGTGCAGAGAGGTGTACCAGGAGTGTCAGTGGAGTTACTGGGGTGTCAAGGTGTGCCTGGGGGCATCGGAGGTGTGCCTGGGAATATCGGAGGTGTACTTGGGAGTGCAGAGGTGTGCCTGGGGTGTCAGGGGTGTGCCTGGGGAGTGTCAGATGTGTGCCTGGGGTGTCTGGGGTGTGCCTGGGTGTGTCTGGGGTGTGCCTGGGGTGTCAGATGGTACATGGGGAGTGTCGTGTGCCTGGGGAGTGTCTGGGGTTGTACCTGGGGTGTCAGAGGTGTGCCTGGGAGTGTCGGAGGTGTGCCTGGGTGTCAGAGGTGTACCTGGGGGTGTCAGTGGAGTTCCTGGGGTGTCAAGGTGTGCCTGGGAGTGTCAGAGGTGTGCCTGGGAGTGTCAGAGGTGTGTGCCTGGGAGTGTGAAGTGTGCCTGGGGTGTCGGAGATGTTCCTGGGAGTGTCAGGGTGTGCCTCGGGTGTCAGAGGTGTGCCTGGCAGTGTGGGGTGTGCCTGGGGTGTCAGAGGTGTATCTGGGGAGTGTCAGGGGTGTGCCTGGGGAGTGTCAGAGGGTGTGCCTGGGAGTGTCAGGGTGTGCCTGGGAGTGTCGGGTGTGCCTGGGGTGTCAGGGGTGTGCCTGGGGAGTGTCAGGGTGTGCCTGGGGTGTCAGGCTGTGCAAGTGTCTGAGGTGTGCCGGGCAGTGTCAGCAGTGTGCCTGGGGAGTGTCAGCATGCCTGGAGTGTCAGAGGTGTGCCTGGGGTGTCAGAGGTGTGCCTGGGGTGTCAGAGGTGTGCCTGGGAATGTCGTGGTGTGCCTGGGAGTGTCAGAGGTGTATCGTCAGAGGTGTGCCTGGGAGTGTCAGAGTGTGCCTGGGGAGTGTCAAGGTACCTGTGGCGTCAAAGGATTACCTGGAGTGTCAAGGGTGTACCTGGTGGTGTCAGTGGTGTACTTGGGAGTGTCAGAGGTGTGCCTGGGGAGTGTCATTGGTGTGCCTGGGGGTGTCAGAGGTGTACCTGGAGTGTCAGAGGTGTACCTGGGAGTGTCAGGAGGTGTTCTGGAGGTGTCAGAGGTGTACCTGGGAGTGTCAGGTGTGCCTGGGGAGTGTCAGAGGTGTGCCTGGGGTGTCTGGGTGTGCCTGGGGAGTGTCTGAGGTGTGCCTGGGGTGTCAGGGTGTGCCTGGGGTGTCAGGGGTGTGCCTGGGGTGTGAGGGTGTGCCTGGGGTGTCGGAGGTGTGCCTGGGGAGTGTCAGAGGTGTGCCTGGGAGTGTCAGAGGTGTGCCTGGGGTGTCTGAGCTGTGCCTGGGAGTGTCTGGGGTGTGCCGGGGTGTCAGCAGTGTGCCTGGGAGTGTCAGCGGTATGCCTGGAAGTGTGGGTGTGCCTGGGTGTCAGAGGTGTGCCTGGGTGTCAGAGGAGTGCCTGGAGCATCAAGGTACCTGGGGAGTGTCAAGGTGTGCCTGGTAGTGTCAGTGGTGTGCTTGGGCGTGCCAGAGGTGTGCCTGGGGTGTCAGAGGTGTGCCTTGGGTGTCAGAGTGTGCCTGGGAGTGTCAGGGGTGTGCCTGGGGTGTGAGAAGTGTGCCTGGGAGGGTCGGAGGTGTGCCGGGAGTGTCGGAGGTGTGCCTGGGAGAGTCAGAGGTGTGCCTGGGGAGTGTCAGAGGTGTGCCTGGGGAGTGTTAGCGGTGTGCCTGGGGAGTGTCTGGGGTGTGCCTGGGGAGTGTCAGGAGGTGTGCTTGGGAGTGTCAGAGGTGTGTCTGGGGGTGTCAGAGGTGTGCTTGGGGTGTCTGGTGCACCTGGGAGTGTCTGAGGTGTGCCTGGGGTGTCTGGGCTGTGCCTGGGGGTGTCAGAGTGTGCCTGGCGGTTTCTGAGGTGTGCCTGGCGGTGTCAGAGGTGTGCCTGGGGTGTCAGAGGTGTACTGGGATCAAGGAGTGCCTGGAGTGTCAGAGGTGTGCCTGGTAGTGTCAGTGGTGTGCAGGGAGTGTCAGAGGTGTGCCTGGGAATGTGTGGTGTGCCTGGGGAGTGTCAGAGGTGTGTCGTCAGAGGTGTGCCTGGGAGTGTCAGAGGTGTGCCTGGGAGTGTCAGAGGTACCTGGGAGCGTCAAAGGTACCTGGGAGTGTCAAGGTGTACCTGGTAGTGTCAGTGGTGTGCTTGGGAGTGTCAGAGGTGTGCCTGGGAGTGTCATTGGTGTGCCTGGGGTGTCAGGGTGAACCTGGGAGTGTCAGAGGTGTGCCTGGGAGTGTCGGAGGTGTTCTGAGAGCGTCAGAGGTGTGCCTGGGGTGTCAGAGTAGTGCCTGGGGAGTGTCAGATGTGTGCGCGGAGTGTCTGGGGTGTGCCTGGGGTGTCTGGGGTGTGCCTGGGCGTGTCTGGGGTGTGCCTGGGGTGTCTGGGTGTGCCTCAGGTGTGAGGTGTGCCTGGGGAGTGTCAGGGGTGTGCCTGGGAGTGTCAGGGTGTGCCTGGCAGTGTCAGAGGTGTGCCTGTGAGGTGTCGGAGGTGTGCCTGGGAGTGTCAGATGTGTGCCTGTGAGTGTCTGGGGTGTGCCTGGGGTGTCTGAGGTGTGCCTGGGGTGTGGGGGGAGAGCCAGGGACTGTGGGGGTGTGCCTGGGGGTGTCAGAGGTGTGCCTGGGGGTGTCAGGTGTGCCTGGGGTGTGGAGGTGTGCCTGGGGAGTGTCAGAGGTGTGCCTGGGGAGTGCAGAGGTGTGCCTAGGGTGTCAGAGGTGTGCCTGGGGTGTCAGAGGTGTGCAGGGGTGTCAGTGGGTTCTGGGTGTCAAGGTGTGTGCCTGGGGAGTGTCGGTGTGCCTGGGGATATCAGTGTGCCTGGGGGTGCAGAGGTGTGCCTGGGGTGTCGGAGATGTACCTGGGGAGTGTCAGAGGTGTGCCTGGGGAGTGTCAGAGGTGTGCCTGGGAGTGTCAGAGGTGCCTGGGGGTGTCAGAGGTGTGCCTGGGAGTGTCAGAGGTGTGCACCAAGTGTCAGAGGGTGTGCCTGGGGTGTCAGAGGTGTGCCTGGGAGTGTCGAGGTGTACCAGGGATTGTCAGTGTGGAGTGCCTGGGAGTGTCAGAGGTGCTGGGAGTGTCAGAGGTGTGCCTGGGAGGTCAGAGGTGGCACCTGGGAGTGTGAGGAGTGTGCCTGGGGTGTCAAGGTGTGCCTGGGGAGTGTCTGGGGTGTGCCTGGGGTGTCAGAGGTGTGCCTGGGGAGTGTCGGTGTGCCTGGGAGTGTCAGAGGTGTGCAGGGGAGTGTCAGTGGGTTCCTGGGTGGTCAAAGGTGTGCCTGGGAGTATCAGGTGTGCCTGGGAATATCAGTGGTGTGCCTGGGGGTGCAAGAGGTGTACCTGGGGTGTCAGGAGATGTTCAGGGAGTGTCAGAGGTGTGCCTGGGAGTGTCAGAGGTGTGCCTGGCAGTGTCAGAGGTGTGCCTGGGGTGTCAGAGGTGTGTCTGGGGAGTGTCAGAGGTGTGCCGGGTGTCAGAGGTGTGCCTGGGGAGTGTCAGAGGTGTGCCTGGGGTGTCAGGAGGTGTGCAGGGAATGTCAGTGGAGTGCCTGGGGTGTCAGGGTGTACCTGGGGTGTCAGAGGTGTCCTGGGTGTCAGGGGTGTGCCTGGGGAGTGTGAGAAGTGTGCCTGGGAGTGTCAGGAGGTGTGCCTGGGAGTGTCAGAGGGTGCCTGGGGTGTCAGAGGGTGTGCCTGGGGTGTGGGGCTGTGCCTGGGGTGTCTGGGGTGTGCCTGGCAGTGTCAGTGTGCCTGGGAGTGTGTGGTATGCCTGGAGGTGTCAGAGGTGTGCCTGGGGGTGTCAGGGGTGTACCTGGGGAGTGTCAGAGGTGTACCTGGGGAGCATCAAAGGTACCTGGGAGTGTCAAGGTGTGCCTGGTAGTGTCAGTGGTGTGCTTGGGCGTGCAGAGGTGTGCCTGGGAGTGTCAGAGGTGTGCCTGGGGTTCAGAGGTGTGCCTGGGGAGTGTGATGTCAGAGGTGTATCGTCGAAGGTGTACCGGAGTGTCAGAGGTGTGCCTGGGGTGTCAGAGGGTACCTGGGAGCGTCAAAGGAGTGCCTGGGAGTGTCAAGGTGTGCCTGGTAGTGTCAGTGGTGTACTTGGGGTGTCAGAGTGTGGGAGTGTCATTGGTGTGCCTGGGGTGTCAGAGGTGAACCTGGAGATGTGTGTACCTGGGGAGTGTCGGAGGTGTTCCTGGGAGTGTCAGGGGTGTACCTGGGGTCTGGGGTGTGCCTGGGGTGTCATATGTGTGTCCTGGGGTGTCTGGGGTGTGCCTGGGGTGTCTGGGGTGTGCAAGTGTCTGAGGTGTGCCTGGGAGTGTCTGGGTGTGCCTCAGTGTCAGAGGTGTGCCTGGGGTGTCAGGGGTGTGCCAGTGTCAGGGGGTGTGCCTGGGAGTGTCAGAGGTGTGCCTGTGGTGTCGGAGGTGTGCAGAGTGTCAGAGATGTACCTGTGAGTGTCTGAGGTGTGCCTGGGGGTGTCTGAGGGTGTGCCTGGGTGTTGGTGGAGGAGGGACTGTAAGGGTGTACCTGGGAGTGTCAGAGGTGTGCCTGGGAGTGTCGGAGGTGTGCCTGGGAGTGTCGGAGGTGTGTACCTGGGGAGTGTCAGAGGTGTGCCTGGGGTGTCAGAGGTGTACCTGGGAGTGTCAGTGTGCCTGGGGTGTCAGAGGTGTGCCAGGGGTGTCAGTGGGTTCCTGGGAGTGTCAAGGGTGTCCTGGAGTATCGGAGGTGTACCTGGGAATATCGAGTGTACCTGGGAGTGCAAGAGGTGTGGGGTGTCGGAGATGTGCCTGGGAGTGTCAGCAGGTGTGCCTGGGGAGTGTCAGAGGTGTACCTGGCAGTGTCAGAGGTGTGCCTGGGGTGTCAGAGGTGTGCCTGGGAGTGTCAGAGGTGTGCCTGGGGAGTGTCAGAGGTGTGCCTGGGAGTGTCAGAGGTGTGCCTGGGGGTGTCAGAGGTGTACCAGGGAATGTCAGTGGTGCCTGGGGAGTGTCAAAGTGTACTGCTGGGGGTGTCAGAGGTGTACCTGGGAGTCAGAATGTGCACCTGGGAGTGCAAGTGTAGTGGTACCTGGGAGTGTCAGATGTGGGAGTGTCAGAGGTGGCTGGGAGTGTCAGAGGTGTGCCTGGGGGTGTCAGGGTGCACTGAGGTGTCGGAGGTGTGCCTGGGAGTGTCGGAGGTGTGCCTGGGAGGTCAGAGGTGTGCCTGGGAGTGTCAGAGGTGTACCTGGGAGTGTCAGCGGTGTGCCTGGGGGTGTCTGGGGTGTGCCTGGGAGTGTCAGAGGTGTGCCTGGGAGTGTCAGAGGTGCTTGGGGTGTCTGAGTGCTGGGGAGTTACTGGTGTGCCTGGAGTGTCTGAGCTGTGCCTGGGAGGTGTCTGAGGGTGTGCCTGGCGGTGTCTGGTGTACCGGGCAGTGTGAGTGTGCCTGGGGTGTCAGCGGTGTACCTAGAGTGTCAGTGGTGTACCTGGGGAGTGTCAGAGGTGTGCCTGGGGAGTGTCAGAGGGTACCTGGGAGCATCAAAGGAGTACCTGGGAGTGTCAAGGTGTACCTGGTAGTGTCAGTGGTGTGCATGAGTGTCAGAGGTGGCCTGGGGAGTGTCATTGGTGTGCCTGGGAGTGTCAGAGGGTGAACCTGGAAGTGTCAGAGGTGTGCCTGGGAGTGTCAGGTGTTCCTGAGAGTGTCAGAGGTGTGCCTGGGAGTGTCAGAGGTGTGCCTGGGGTGTCAGATGTGTGCCTGGGAGTGTCTGGGGTGTGCCTGGGTGTCTGGGGTGCCTGGGGTGTCTGGGGTGTGCCTGGGGTGTCAGGGAGAACCAGGAGTGTGAGGGTGTACCTGGGTGTCAGAGGTGTGCCTGGGAGTGTCGGGTGTGCCTGGGGAGTGTCGGAGGTGTGCCTGGGGTGTCAGAGGGTGTGCCTGGGGTGTCAGGGTGTGCCTGGGAGTGTCAGAGGTGTGCCTGGGGTGTCAGAGGGTGTACCAGGGGAGTGTCAGTGGGTTCTGGGAGTGTCAAAGGTGTGCCTGGGGAGTATCGGAGGTGTACCTGGGAATATCGGAGGTGTGCTTGGGAGTGCAAGGGTGTGCCTGGGAGTGTCGGAGTGTACCTGGGAGTGTCTGGGTACCTGGGGTGTCAGAGGTGTGCCTGGGGTGTCTGAGGGTGTGCCTGGGTGTCTGAGGGTGTGCCTGGGGTGTCTGGGGTGTGCCGGTGTCAGGGAGTACCAGGGGACTGTAGAGGTGTGCCTGGGAGTGTCAGAGGTGTGCCTGGGAGTGTCGGAGGTGTGCCTGGGGAGTGTCAGAGGTGTGCCTCGAGGTGTCAGAGGTGTGCCTGGGGTGTCAGAGGGTGTACCTGGGGAGTGTCAGGGGGTGTGCCTGGGAGTGTCTGGTGTGCCTGGGGATGTCAGATGGTGCCTGGGAATGTCAGAGGTGTCTGGGGTGTGCAGGGTGTGCCTGGAGTGTCAGAGGTGTGCCTGAGTGTCAGAGGTGTGCCTGGGAGTGTCAGAGGTGTGCCTGGGGAGTGTCAGAGGTGTGCCTGGGGAGTGTCAGAGGTGTGCCTGGGAGTGTCAAGGTGTGCCTGGGGTGTCTGAGGGTGCTGGGAATGTCGTGGTGTGCCTGGGGTGTCAGAGGTGTAACTGGTCAGAGGTGTGCCTGGGAGTGTCAGGGGTGTACCTGGGAGTGTCAAGGTGTGCCTGGGAGTGTCAGAGTGCCTGGGAGTGTCAGAGGTGTACCTGGGAGTGTCAGTGGTGTGCCTGGGAGTGTCAGAGGTGTACCTGGGGTGTCAGAGGTGTGCCTGGGAGTGTCAGAGGTGCACTTGGGGTGTCACAGGTTCACCTGGGGAGTGTCAGGTGTGCCTGGGGAGTGTCTGAGCTGTGCCTGGGGTGTCTGGGTGTGCCCGGCAGTGTCTGGTGTGCAGGCAGTGTGTGTGCAGGGTGTCAGCGGTATGCCTGGAGATGTCAGAGGTGTGCCTGGGGGTGTCAGAGGTGTGCCTGGGAGTGTCAGAGGAGTGCCTGGGAGCATCAAGGAGTGCCTGGGAGTGTCAAGGTGTGCCTGGTAGTGTCAGTGGTGTGCTTGGGCGTGCCAGAGGTGTGCCTGGGGTGTGGAGATGTGCCTGGAGTGTCAGAGGTGTGCCTGGGGAGTGTCAGAGGTGGCTGCGGAGTGTCGAGAGTGTGCCTGGGAGTGTCAGAGGTGTGCCTGGGGAGTGTCAGAGGTGTGCCTGGGAGTGTCAGAGGTGTGCCTGGGAGTGTCAGAGGTGTGCCTGGGGAGTGTGTGGTGTGCCTGGGAGTGTCTGAGGTGTGCCTGGGGTGTCAGAGGTGTGCCTGGGAGTGTCAGGGGTGTGCCTGGGAGTGTCAGAGGTGCCTGGGGAGTGTCTGGTTGCCTGGGGGTCTGAAGTGTGCTGCAAGTGTCTGAGGTGTACCTGGGGTGTCTGGGGTGTGCCTGGGAGTGTCTGAGGTGTACCTGGGAGTGTCAGAGGTGTACCTGGGGTGTCAAGTGTGCCTGGGGGCGTCAAGGTGTACCTGGAAGTGTCAGGAGGTGTGCCTGGGGTGTCAGGGTGTGCCTGGGTGTCGGGTGTGCCTGGGTGAGTCAGAGGGTGTGCCTGGGGTGTCAGAGGTGTGCCTGGGGTGTCAGAGGTGTGCCTGGGAGTGTCTGGGGTATGGGAGGTGTGCTGGGGAGTGTCAGGGTGCACTTGGGAGTGTCAGAGGTGCCTGGGGTGTCTGAGGTGGCCCTGGGGTGTCAGAGGTGTGCCTGGGAGTGTCTGGGTGTGCCTGGGAGTGTCAGAGGTGTACCGGGGAGTGTCAGTGGTGCTGCAAGTGTCAGCTGTGTACCTGGAATGTCAGGAGGTGTACCTGGGAGTGTCAGAGGTGTACCTGGGAGCGTCAGAGGGTACCTGGGGAGTGTCAGAGGTGTGCCTGGTAGTGTCAGTGGTGTGCCTGGGGGTGTCAGAGGTGTACTGAGTGTCATTGGTGTGCCTGGGAGTGTCAGAGGTGTACCTGGGAGTGTCAGAGGTGTGCCTGGGAGTGTCAGAGGTGTGCCGGGAGTGTCAGGGGTGTGCCTGGGGTGTCAGAGGTGTGCCTGGGAGTGTCAGAGGTGTGCCTGGGAGTGTCAGGGGTGTGCCTGGGAGTGTCAGAGGTGTGCCTGGGGAGTGTCAGAGGTGTACCAGGAATGTCAGAGGGTGAATGAGAGTGTCTGGGGTGTACCTGGGAGTGTCAGAGGTGTACCTGGGAGTGTCAGAGGTGTGCCTGGGGTGTCAGGTGTGCCAGGGAGTGTCAGGAGGTGTGCCTGGGGTGTCAGAGGTGTGCCTGGGGTGTGGGGTGTCTGGGGTGTCTGGGGGTGTGCCTGGGGATTGTCTGAGGGTGTGCCTGGGGTGTCAGGGGTGGAAGCAGAGGTGTGGGGTGTACCTGGGGTGTCATGTGTGTGTGCCTGGGGTGTCGGAGGTGTGCCTGGGAATGTCAGAGGTGTGCCTCAGAGTGTTAGAGGTGTGCCAGGGGTGTCAGAGATGAACCTGGGAGTGTCAGAGGGTGAACCTGGGGTGTGTCTGAGGTGTGCTGGGAGTGTCGGAGGTGTGCCTGGGAGTGTCAGGGGTGTACCTGGGAGTGTCAGAGTGTACCTGTGAGTGTCAGTGGAGTGCCTGGGAGTGTCAAGGTGTGCCTGGGGTGTCAGTGTGCCTGGGAATGTCGAAGTGTGCAAATTGTCAGAGGTGTTCCTGGGGTGTCAGAGGTGTGCCTGGGGTGTCAGAGGTGTGCCTGGGGTGAAGTGTGCCTGGGAGGGGTCGGGTGTGCCTGGGGTGTCAGGAGGTGTACCTGGGAGGAGTCAGAGGTGTGCCTGGGAGTGTCAGAGGTGTGCCTGGAGTGTGGGTGTGCCTGGGGTGTCTGAGGGGTGTGCCTGGGAGTGTCGAAGTGTGTCTGGAGTGTCAGAGGTGCACTTGGGAGTGTCACAGGTGCCTGGGGAGTGTGAGGTGTGCCTGGGAGTGTCTGAGGCTGTGCCTGGGAGTGTCTGAGGTGTGCCTGGCAGTGTCTGGGGTCTACCTGGCAGTGTCAGAGTGTGCCTGGGGTGTCAGAAGTGTGCCTGGGAGCGTCAAGGAGTACCTGGGTGTCAGGGTGTGCCTGGTAGTGTCAGTGGTGTGCCTGGGGTGTCAGAGGTGTACCTGGGAATGTCATTGGTGTACCTGGGAGTGTCAGGTGTATCGTCAGGGTGTGCATGGGAGTGGAGGTGTGCCTGGGAGTGTCAAGAAGTGTACCTGTGAGGCGTCAAGGAGTACCTGGGGTGTCAAAGGTGTGCCTGGTAGTGTCAGTGGTGTATGGGAGTGTCAGAGGTGTACCTGGGGTGTCATTGGTGTGCCTGGGGTCAGAGGTGTACCTGGGAGTGTCTGGGGTGTACCTGGGGTGTCAGGGTGCCTGGGGAGTGTCTGGGGGTGTGCCTCAGGTGTCAGAGGTGTGCCTGGGAGTGTCTGGGGTGCCTGGGAGTGTCAGGGGTGTGCCTGGGGTGTCTGGGGTGTGCCTGGGGTGTCAGAGGTGCCTGGGGTGTCAAGGGTGTGCCTGGGGGTGTCAGTGGTGTGCCTGGGGTGACAGAGGTGTGCCTGGGGTGTCAGGGGTGTGCCTGGGAGTGTCAGAGGTGTAACTGGGGTGTCAGAGGTGTGCCTGGGAATGTCAGAGGTGTGCCTTGGAGTGTCTGGGTGTATCTGGAGTGTCAGGGTGGCCAGTGTCTGAGGTGTGCCTGGGGTGTCAGATGTGTACCTGGGGAGTGTCTGGGTGTGCCTGGGGAGTGTCTGAGGGTGTGCCTGGGAGTGTCTGAGGTGCCTGGGGTGTCTGGGTGTGCCTGGGGGTGTCAGAGGTGTGCCTGGGGTGTCAGGGGTGTACCTGGGAGTGTCAGTGGTGTACCTGGGAGTGTCAGGGTGTACCTGGGGTGTCAGAGGTGTGCCTGGGAATGTCATTGGTGTGCCTGGGAGTGTCAGAGGTGTCGTCAGAGGTGTGCATGGGGTGTCAGAGGTGTACCTGGGTGTCAAGGGTACTGTGAGCGTCAGAGGAGTGCCTGGGAGTGTCAAAGGTGTGCAGGAGTGTCAGTGGTGTACTTGGGAGTGTCAGAGGTGTACCTGGGGTGTCATTGGTGTGCCTGGGAGTGTCAGAGGTGTGCCTGGGAGTGTCTGGGGTGTGCATGGGAGTGTCAGAGGTGCCTGGGGTGTCTGGGGTGTACCTGGGAGTGTCAGAGGTGTGCCTGGGGTGTCTGGAGTTGCCTGGGGGTGTCAGGGGTGTGCCTGGGTGTCTGAGGTGTGCCTGGGGTGTCAGTGGGTACCTGGGAGTGTCAGGGGTGTGCCTGGGGTGTCAGAGGTGTACCTGGGAGTGTCAGAGGTGTGCCTGGGAGTGTCAGGAGGTGTACCTGGGGTGTGTCAGTGGTGTACCTGGGAGTGTCAGAGGGTGTACTGGGAGTGTCAGAGGTGTACCTGGAGTGTCAGATGTGTATGCAGGTGTCTGGGGTGTACTAGGAGTGTCTGAGGGGTGTGCTGGGGTGTCTGAGGTGTGCCTGGGAGTGTCTGGGTGTGCCTCGGGTGTCAGAGGTGTGCCTGGGAGTGTCAGGGGTGTACCTGGGTGTCAGGGGTGTGCCTGGGGTGTCTGAGGTGTGCCTGGGGTGTCAGATGAGTGCCTGGGATGTCAGAGGTGTGCCTGGGGTGTCAGAGTGCCTGGAGTATCAGAGGTGTACCTGGGAGTGTCAGAGGTGTGCCTGGGAGTGTCAGGAATGTGCCTGTGAGTGTCTGAGGTGTACCTGGGGAGTGTCTGAGGTACCTGTGTTAGGGGAGGAGCCAGGGACTGTAAGAGGTGTGCCTGGGGTGTCAGAGGTGTACCTGGGAGTGTCGGAGGTGTGCCTGGGAGTGTCAGGTGTGCTGGGTGTCAGAGGTGTACCTGGGAGTGTCAGAGGTGTGCCTGGGAGTGTCAGAGGTTGTACCTGGGAGTGTCAGGAGGTGTGCCAGGGTGTCAGTGGGTTCCTGGGGTGTCAAGGTTTCCTGGGAGTATCGGAGGTGTACCTGGGAATATCGGAGGTGTGCCTGGGAGTGCAAAGGTGTACCTGGGAGTGTCGGAGATGTGCTGGGGGTGTCAGAGGTGTGCCTGGGAGTGTCAGAGGTGTACATGGCAGTGTCAGAGGTGTACCTGGGGGTGTCAGAGGTGTACCTGGGAGTGTCAAAGGTGTGCCTGGGGTGTCAGAGGTTTACCTGGGGTGTCAGGGTGTGCCTGGGAGTGTCAGAGGTGTACCAGGGAATGTCAGTGGTGTACCTGGGAGTGTCAGAGGTGTACCTGGGAGTGTCAGAGGGTACCTGGGAGTGTCGAGGTGTGCCTGGGAGAGTCAGAGTGTGCCTAGGAGTGTCAGAGGTGTGCCTGGGGTGTCAGAGGTGTGCCTGGGAGTGTCAGCGGTGTGCCTGGGAGTGTCGAGGTGTGCCTGGGAGTGTCAGAGGTGTGCCTGGGGTGTCAGAGGGTGCTTGGGGTGTCAGAGGTGCACCAGGGGTGTCTGAGGTGTGCCTGGGGAGTGTCAGCGGTGTGCCTGGGGTGTCTGAGGTGTACCTGGGGGTGTCAGAGGTGTGCTTGGGGTGTCAGGGTGCACTTGGGGTCACAGGTGTGCCTGGGAGTGTCTGAGCTGTGCCGGAGTGTCTGGGGGAGTGTTGAGGTATGCCGGGCAGTGTCAGCAGTGTACCTGGTAGTGTCAGTGGTGTGCCTGGGAGTGTCAGAGGTGTGCCTGGGGGTGTCAGAGGTACATGGGAGCATCAAGGGTACCTGGGGTGTCAAGGTATGCCTGGTAGTGTCAGTGGTGTGCTTGGGAGTGTCAGAGGTGCCTGGGGTGTCATTGGTGTGCCTGGGGTGTCAGAGGTGAACCTGGAGTGTCAGAGGTGTGCCTGGGTGTCGGAGGTGTTCCTGAGAGTGTCAGGGTGTGCCTGGGAGTGTTGCGGTGTACCTGGGGTGTCTGAGGTGTGTCTGGGGTGTCAGATGTGTAGGAGTGTCAGAGGGGTGTCTGGGGTGTCAGAGGTTACTTGGGAGTGTGCAGGTGCACCTGGGAGTGTCTGGTGTACCTGGGGAGTGTCTGGGTTGTACCTGGGAGTGTCTGGGGGTGTACCTGCGGTGTCTGAGGTCTGCCTGGCAGTGTCAGAGGTGTGCCTGGGGTGTCAAGTGTGCCTGGGAGCGTCAAGGAGTACCTGGAAGTGTCAGAGGTGTGCCTGGTAGTGTCAGTGGTGTACCTGGGGTGTCAGAGGTGTGCCTGGGAATGTCATTGGTGTACCTGGGGTGTCAGAGGTGTATCGTCAGAGGTGTACCTGGGAGTGTCAGGTGTGCCTGGGAGTGTCAGGAGTACCTGTGAGCGTCAAAGGGTATCTGGGAGTGTCAAGGTGTACCTGGTAGTGTCAGTGGTGTTGTGGAGTGTCAGAGGTGTACCTGGGGTGTCATTGGTGTGCCTGGGAGTGTCAGAGGTGTGCCTGGGGTGTCTGGGGTGTACCTGGGGTGTCAGAGGTGCCTGGGGTGTCTGGGGGTGTGCCTCAGGTGTCAGAGGTGTGCCTGGGTGTCAGAGTGTGCCTGGGAATGTTAGAGGTGTGCCTTGGGTGTCTGAGGTGTGTTTGGGGAGTGTCTGAGGTGATCCTGGGGTGTCTGGGGTGTACATGGGGGTGTCAGGGGTGAACCAGGGGTGTAAGAGGTGTGCCTGGGAGTGTCGGAGGTGGCTGGGGTGTCGGAGGTGTACCTGGGAGTGTCAGAGGAGTACCTGGGAATGTCAGGGTGGATCTGGGAGGTCTGGGGTGTGCAGGGAGCAGAGGTGTGCCTGGGAGTGTCAGAGTGTGCCTGGGAGTGTCAGAGGTGTAACTGGGAGTGTCAGAGGTGTGCCTGGGAATGTTAGAGGTGTGCCTTGGGTGTCTGAGGTGTATCTGGGGTGTCTGGTGTGCCTGGGGTGTCTGGGTGTCGCAGAGTTGGGGTGAACAGGAGTGTAAGGAGGTGTGCCTGGGAGTGTCAGATGTGTGCCTGGGAGTGTCGGAGTGTACCTTGGAATACCAGGGTGTGCCTGAGGTGTCAGATGTGTGCCTGGGGTGTCGGAGGTGTGCCTAGGAATGTCAGGAGGTGTGCCTCAGGTGTTAGAGGTGTGCCAGGGGAGTGTGTCAGAGATGAACCAGGGAGTGTCAGGAGGTGAACCAGGGGGTGTCTGAGGTGTACACTGGGATATCGGAGGTGTGCCTGGTAGTATCGGAGGTGGCACTGAAGTGTCAGAGGTGTACCAGTGAGTGTCAGTGGTGCCTGGGAGTGTCAAGGTGTGCCTGGGGTATCAGGTGTACCTGGGAATATCAGAGGTGTGCCTGGGGTGCCAGAGGTGTGCCTGGGGAGTGTCAGAGGTGTGCCTGGGAGTGTCAGAGGTGTGCCGGAGTGTGAGAGTGTGGGGAGGAGTCGGAGGTGTGCCTGGGGTGTCGGAGGTGTGCTGGGAGGAGTCAGAGGTGGCCTGGGAGTGTCAGAGGTGTACCTGGGGAGTGTTGGCGGTGTGCCTGGGAGTGTCTGAGGTGTGCACAGGTGTCAGAGGTGTGCTTGGGGAGTGTCAGAGGTGTGCAAGTGTCAGGGTTGCTTGGGAGTGTCTGGGGTACCTGGGAGTGTCTGAGGTGTACCTGGAGTGTCTGAGCTGTGCCTGGGGTGTCAGGGGTGAACCAGGGGAGTGTAAGAGTGCCTGGGGGTGTCGGAGGTGTCGCTGGGGGTGTCGGAGGTGTGCCTGGGGTGTCAGGAGGTTGCCTGGGAATGTCAGGTGAATCTGGGGTGTCTGGGGTGTGCCTGGGGTGACAGGGGTGTGCCTGGGGTGTCAGAGGTGTGCCTGGGGTGTCAGGAGGTGTGGCTAGGTGTCAGAGGTGTGCCTGGGAATGTTGGGGTGTGCCTTGGGTGTCTGGGGTGTGTCTGGGAGTGTCTGAGGTGTGCCTGGGAGTCACGGGGTGTGCCTGGGAGTGTCAGGGGTGAACCAGGGAGTGTAAGAGGTGTGCCTGGGAGTGTCAGATGTGTGCCTGGGAGTGTCGGAGGTGTGCCTTGGAATGTCAGAGGTGTGCCTGAGGTGTCAGAGGTGTACCAGGGAGTGTCAGAGATGAACCAGGGAGTGTCAGGAGGTGAACCAGGCGAGTGTCTGAGTGTGCCTGGGAGTATCGGAGGTGGCTGGGGTATCGGAGGTGTACCAGTGAGTGTCAGTGGGTACCTGGGAGTGTCAAGGTGTGCCTGGGAATATCAGTGTGCCTGGGAATATCAGAGGTTGTACCTGGGAGTGCCAGAGGTGCCTGGGTGTCAGGGTGTACCTGGGAGTGTCAGAGGTGACGCAAGTGTGAGAGGTGTACCTGGGAGTGTCGGAGGTGTACGCAAGTGTCGGAGGTGTGCCTGGGAGGAGTCAGAGGTGTATCGTCAGAGGTGTACTGGGGTGTCAGAGGTGTACCTGGGGTGTCAGGGTGCCTGTGGGCGTCAAGGAGTGCAAGGGTGTCAAGGTGTGCCTGTTGGTGTCAGTGGTGCTTGGGGTGTCAGAGGTGTTCCTGGGAGTGTCATTTGTTGGACGCAGGAGTGTCAGAGGTGAACCTGGAAGTGTCAGAGGTGTACCTGGGAGTGTCGGAGGTGTTTCTGAGAGCGTCAGAGGTGTACGCAAGTGTCAGAGGTGTGACTGGGAGTGTCAGAGTGTGCACAGGAGTGTCAGGGTGGACCGGGAGTGTCTGAGGTGTGCCTGGGAGTGTCTGAGGTGTGCCTGGGAGTGTCAGGGAGGAACCAGGGACTGTAAGAGGTGTGCCTGGGGTGTCATGGTGTGCCTGGGTGTCGGAGGTGTGCCTGGGGTGTCGGAGGTGTGCCTGGGAGTGTCAGAGGTGTGCCAGGGGTGTCAGTGGAGTTGCTGGGGTGTCAAAGGTGTGCCTGGGGTATCGGAGGTGTACCTGGGAATATCGGAGGTGTGCTTGGGAGTGCAAGAGGTGTGCCTGGGGTGTCTGGGGTGTGCCTGGGTGTGTCTGAGGTGTGCCTGGGGTGTCAATGATTGCCTGGGAGTGTCATGGTGTACCTGGAGTGTCTGGGGTGTGCCGGAGTGTCAGAGGTGTCCTGGAGTTTCTGGGTGTGCCTCAGGTGTCGGAGGTGTGCCTGGCAGTGTCAGAGGTGTGCCTGGGGGTGTCAGAGGTGTCTGGGGTGTCAGAGGTGTGCCTGGGAGTGTCAGAGGTGTACCTGGGGTGGTGGTGTGCCTGGGGTGTCAGAGGTGTGCCTGTGAGTGTCGGAGGGTGTGCCTGGGGTGTCAGAGGTGTGCCTGGGGTGTCAGAGGTGTGCCAGGGGGTGTCAGTGGGTTCCTGGGAGTGTCAAGGTGTACCTGGGACTATCGGAGGTGTGCACTGGGAATATCGGAGGTGTGCCTGGGAGTGCAAGGTGTGCCTGGGAGTGTCAGAGTGTTCCTGGGGTGTCACAGGTGTGCCTGGGAGTGTCAGAGGTGTGCCTGGCAGTGTCAGAGGTGTGCCTGGGGTGTCAGAGGTGTGGGGAGTGTCAGAGGTGGCTGGGGAGTGTCAGAGGTGTGCCTGGGGTGTCAGAGGGTGTACCTGGGGTGTCAGAGGTGTGCCAGGAATGTCAGTGGTGCCTGGAGTGTCAGAGGTGTAACTGGGGTGTCAGAGGTGTGCCTGGGAGTGTCAGAGGTGTGCCTGGGAGTGTGAAGTGTGCCTGGGGTGTGGAGGTGTGCCTGGAGTGTCAGGGTGTGCCTGGGAGAGTCAGAGGTGTACCTGGGAGTGTCAGAGGTGTGCCTGGAAGTGTCAGCGGTGTGCCTGGGGAGTGTCTGAGGTGTGCCTCAGGTGTCAGAGGTGTGCCTGGGGTGTCAGAGGTGCACTTGGGGTGTCTGGGGAGTGTCTGAGGTGTGCCTGGGGGTGTCTGAGGCTGTGCCTGGGGTGTCTGGGTGTGCCTGGGGTGTCAGGTGTGCCGGCCGTGTCAGCAGTGTACCTGGGAGTGTCAGCGGTATGCCTGGAAGTGTCAGGGGTGTGCCTGGGAGTGTCAGAGGTGTGCCTGGGGAGTGTCAGAGGATTGCCTGGGGCATCAAAGGAGTACCTGGGAGTGTCAAGGTGTGCCTGGTAGTGTCAGTGGTATGCTTGGGCGTGCAAGAGGTGTACCTGGGAGGGTCAGGTGTGCCTGGGGTGTCGGAGGTGTGCCTGGGAGAGTCAGAGTGTGCCTGGGGTGTCAGGGTGTGCCTGGGAGTGTGGGTGTGCCTGGGAGTGTCTGAGGTGTGCCTGGGGTGTCAGAGGTGTGCTTGGGGTGTCAGGGGTGTGTCTGGGGTGTCAGAGGTGTGCCTGGGAGTGTCAGTGGTGTGCCTGGGGTGTCAGGAGGTGTACCAGGGTGTCTTGGGTTCCTGGGAGTGTCAAGGTGTACCTGGCAGTGTCAGAGGTGTGCCTGGGGGTGTCATAGGTGTGCCTGGGTGTCAGGGTGTGCCTGGGGAGTGTCAGAGGTGTGCCTGGGGTGTCAGAGGTGCACTTGGGGTCACAGGTTCACCTGGGAGTGTCTGGTGTGCCTGGAGTGTCTGGAGGCTGTGCCGGGGTGTCTGAGTGTGCCTGGCAGTGTCTGAGGGTGTGCCGGGCAGTGTCAGCAGTGTGCCTGGGGTGTCAGCGTATGCCTGGAAGTGTCAGAGGTGTGCCTGGGTGTCGAGATGTGCCTGAGTGTCAGAGGTGCCCAGGACATGGGGTGCCTGGGAGTGTCAAGGTGTGCCTGGTGGTGTCAGTGGTGTGCCTGGGCGTGCAAGGAGGTGTACCTGGGAGGTCAGGTGTGCCCTGGGAGGTCGGAGGTGTGCCTGGGAGTGAGAGGTGTGCCTGAGTGTCAGAGGTGTGCCTGGGAGTGTTGGCAGTGTGCCTGGGGGTGTCTGAGGTTTGCCTGGGAGTGTCAGAGGTGTGCCTGGGGTGTCAGAGGTGTGTCTGGGAGTGTCAGGGGTGTGCACCGGGGTGTCAGTGGTGTGCCTGGGAGTGTCAGAGGTGTGCCAGGGGTGTCGTGCGGTTCTGGAGAGTGTCAAGGTGTACCTGCAGGTGTCAGAGGTGTGCCTGGGGTGTCATAGGTTGCCTGGAGGTCAGGGGTGGCCTGGGGTGTCAGAGGTGTGCCTGGGGTGTCAGAGGTGTGACTGGGAGTGTCAGAGGTGTGCCAGGGAATGTCAGTGGAGGTACCTGGGAGTGTCAGAGGTGTGCCTGGGAGTGTCAGAGGTGTGCCTGGGAGTGTCAGGGGTGTGCCTGGGAGTGTGAGAGAGTGTGCCTGGGAGTGTCAGGAGGTGTGCCTGGGAGTGTCGGAGGTGTGCCTGGGTGATCAGAGGTGTGCCTGGGGGTGTCAGAGGGTGTGCCTGGGGTGTCAGAGGTGTGCCTGGGGAGTGTCAGAGGTGTGCCAAGGAATGTCAGTGGGTACTGGGGTGTCAGAGGTGTGCCTGGGAGTGTCAGAGGTGTGCAGGTGTCAGAGGTGTGAACTGGGAGTGTGAGAGTGTGCCTGGTGTCGGAGGTGTTTCTGGGAGTGTCGGAGGTGTGCCTGGGTGGGTCAGAGGTGTGCCTGGGGTGTCAGAGGTGTGCCTGGGGTGTCAGCAGTGTGCCTGGGAGTGTCTGGGGTTTGCCTGGGGTGTCAGAGGTGTGCCTGGGGTGTCAGGGGTGCTTGGGGAGTGTCTGGGTGCCTGCAGTGTCTGAGGTGTGCCTGGGGTGTGCAGGCTGTGCCTGGGTGTCTGGGGTATGCCTGGCGGTGTCTGAGGTGTGCCGGGCAGTGTCAGCGGTGCCTGGGGAGTGTCAGCGGTGTGCCTGGGGTGTCAGAGGTGTGCACCTGGGTGTCAGGTGCCTAGGGCGTCAGGTGCACAGGGGTGTCAGGGGTGTGCCTGGTAGTGTCAGTGGGGTACCTGGGGTGTCAGAGGTGTGCCAGTGTCATTTGTGTGCCTGGGAGTGTCAGGGGTGAACCTGGAACTGTCAGAGGTGTGCCTGGGGTGTGGAGTGTTCTGACAGTGTCAGAGGTGTGCCTGGGGTGTTTGGGTGTGCCTCAGGTGTCAGAGGTGTGTGCGATGGGGAGGTCAGGGTGTGCCTGGGAGGTGTCAGGGGTGTCCTGAGTGTCTGAGGTTTGCCTGGGGTGGCAGATGGTGCCTGGGAATGTCAAGGTGTATCTGGGAGTGTCGGGGTGTACTGGGGAGTGTCAGAGGTGTACCTGGGGTGACAGAGGTGTGCCTGGGAGTGTGTCAGAGGTGTGCCGGTGTCAGAGATGTGCCTGGGGTGTCTGAGGGTGTGCCTGGGAGTGTCTGGGGTGTGCCTGGGGTGTCTGGTGTGCCTGGGAGTGTCAGGGGAGAGCAGGGACTGAGAGGTGTGCACCTGGGAGTGTCAGAGGTGTGCCTGGGAGTGTCGGAGGTGTGCCTGGGAGTGTCAGAGGTGTGCCTGGGAGTGTCAGAGTGGCACCTGGGGTGTCAGAGTGTGCCTGGGAGTGTCAGAGGTGTGCCAGGAGTGTCGTGGGTTCCTGGGAGTGTCAAGGTGTACCTGGCAGTGTCAGAGGGTGTGCCTGGGGTGTCATAGGTGTACCTGGGAAGTGTCAGGGGTGTACCTGGGAGGTGTCAGAGGTGTGCCTGGGAGTGTCAGAGGTGTGCCTGAGTGTCAGAGGTGTGCAGGGATGTCAGTGGGTGCCTGGGGTGTCAGGGTGTGCCTGGGGTGTCTAGGTCTGCAGCAGTGTCAGGTGTGCCTGGGTGTGTCAGAGTGTGCCTGGGGCGTCGGGGTGCCTGGAGGTGTCAGTGGTGTGCCTGGGGTGTCAGAGGTGTGCCTGGGGTGTCAGAGGGTGTGCCTGGGGTGTCAGGTGTGCCTGGGGTGTCAGAGATGTGCCTGGGGGTGTCTGGGTGTGCCTGGGGGTGTCTGGGGTGTGCCTGGGAGTGTCTGGTGTGCCTGGGTGTCAGGGGGAGGAGACAGGGGAGTGTCAGGGGTGTGCCTGGTGTCTGGGGTGTGCCTGGGTGTCAGAGGTGCCTGGGGGAATGTCAGAGGGGTGAATCTGGGAGTGTCTGGGGTGTGCCTGGGGTGACAGGGGTGTGCCTGGGAGTGTTAGAGGTGTGCCTGGGAATATCAGAGGTGTGCCTGGGGAGTGCCAGAGGTGTGCCTGGGAGTGTCAGAGGTGGCCTGGGGAGTGTCAGAGGTGTGCCTGGGAGTGTCAGAGGTGTGCCTGGGTGTGACAGAGTGTGCCTGGTGTGACAGAGTGTGCCTGGGGAGGGTCGGAGGTGTGCCTGGGGTGTCAGGGGTGTGCCTGGGAGGTCAGAGGTGTGCCTGGGAGTGTCAGAGGTGTGTCTGGGAGTGTCAGGGGTGTGCCTGGGGAGTGTGAGGTGTGCCTGGGGTGTCAGAGGTGTGCCTGGGAGTGTCTGGGGTGTACAGGGGTGTCCAGAGGAGAGCCAGGGTGGCAAGACGTGTGCTTGGGAGTGTCAGAGGTGAGCCAGGGAGTGTCGGAGGTATCTAAGAGTGTCAGAGGTGTGCCTGGGACTATCAGGTGCCTGGGGTGTCAGGAGGTGTGCCTGGGGTATCAGGTGTGCAAGTGTCAGGGAGGTGCAGGTGTCGGGTCTGCAGAGGTGTCAGAGGTGTGCCTGGGAGTGTCAGTGTGCCTGGGAGTATCAGCGGTGTGCCTGAGAGTGTTAGAGGTATGCCTGGGGAGTGTCAGAGGAGTGCCTGGGGTGTCAGGGGTGTGCCTGGGGAGTGTCAGGGGTGTAACTGGGAGTGTGGAGGTGTAACTGCAGGGTAGAGGTGTGCCTGGAGTGTCAGAGGTGTACCTGGGGTGTCAGGGGTTGTGCTGGGGTGTCTGGGGTGTGCCTGGGAGTCAGAGGTGTGCCTGGGTGTCTGGGTGTGCACTTGGTGTCAGGGGGCAGACCTGGGGAGTGTCAGGGGTGTGCCTGGGAGTGTCAGGGGTGTGCCTGGGGTGTCTGAGGGTTTGCCTGGGGAGTGTCAGATGGTGCCTGGGAATGTCAGGGTGTGTCTGGGGAGTGTCTGGGGTGTGCCTGGGGAGAGTCAGAGGTGTGCCTGGGAGTGTCTGGGGTGTGCCTGGGAGTGTCAGGGAGGAGCCAGGACTGTAGAGGTGTGCCTGGGGAGTGTCAGAGGTGTGCCTGGGGTGTCAGAGGTGTGCCTGGGGTGTCAGAGGTGTACCTGGGATTGTCAGAGGGTGTGCCTGGGAGTGTCAGAGGTGTGCAGGGAGTGTCGTGGGTTCCTAGTGTCAGGAGGTGCCTGGGAGTGTCTGGGGTGTGCCTGGGGTGTCAGGGTGTGCCTGGGAGTGTCTGAGGTGTGCCTGGAGTGTCAGGGGAGAACCAGGGACTGTAAGAGGTGTGCCTGGGGAGTGTGTCAGGGGAGAACCGGGGACTGTGGGGTGTGCCTGGGAGTGTCTGGGTGTGCTCCAGTGTCAGAGGTGTGCCTGGGGTGTCTGAGGTTTACCTGGGGATGTCAGATGGAGTACCTGGGAATGTCAGAGGTGTGTGTGGGGTGTCTGGGGTGTGCCTGGGAGAGTCAAGGTGTGCCTGGGGTGTCTGAGGTGTGCCTGAGGTGTCAGGGGTGTGCCTGGGGTGTCAGAGGTGTGCCAGGGGTGTCAGTGGGTTCCAGTGTCAGAGATGGCCAGGGTGTCTGGGGTGTGCCTGGGTGTGGGGTGTGCCTGGGGTGTTGGTGTGCCTGGAGTGTCAGGGGAGACCAGGGGCTGTGAGGTGTGCCTGGGGTGTCAGGGGTGCCAGGGATGTCGGAGGTGTGCCTGGGGTGTCTGGGTGTGCCTCAGGTGTGAGGTGTGCACTGGGGTGTCTGAGGTTTGGGATGTCAGATGAGGTGCCTGGGGAATGTCAGGGGGTGTGTGTGGGGGTGTCAAGGTGTGCCTGGGAGAGTCAAGGTGTGCCTGGGGTGTCTGGGGTGTGCCTGGGGTGTCAGGGGAGAACCAGGGACTTGGGAGGTGTGCCTGGGGTGTCAGAGGTGTGCCTGGGAGGTCAGAGGTGTGCCTGGGGGTTGTCAGGGGTGTGCCTGGGGTGTCAGAGGTGTGCAGGTGTCAGAGGTGTGCCTGGGGTGTCAGGGTGTGCCTGGGACTGTCAGAGGTGTGCCTGAGGTGTCAGCAGTGAACAGGGGAGTGTCAGGGTGTGCACAGGTGTGAGAGTGTGCCTGGGGAGTGTCAGGTGTGCCTGGGGTGTCGGTGGGGCACCTGGAGGTCAGTGTGCCTGGGGGTGTCAAGTGGGGTGCCTGGGAGTGTCGGAGGTGTGACTGGGGTGTCAGGGTATGCCTGGGAGTGTCAGAGGTGTGCCTGGGAGTGTCAGTGGTGCTGCGGGAGTGTCAGAGGGTGTGCCTGGGAGTGTCTGACGTGTGCCTGGGGTGTCAGATGAGTGCCTGGGAATGTCAAGGTGTGTCTGGGAGTGTCTGGGTGTGCCTGGGGTGTCAGAGGTGTGCCTGGGATTGCAGGGGTGTGCCAGGGAGTGTCAGAGGAGTATCTGGGAGCGTCAAGAGGGTACCTGGGGAGTGTCAGAGGTGTGCCTGGTAGTGTCAGTGGTGTGCCTGGGAGTGTCAGAGGTGTGCCTGGAGTGTGTGGTGTGCTGGAGTGTCAGATGTGAACCTGGAAGTGTCGGTGTGCCTGGGGAATGTCGGAGGTGTTCCTGAGAGGGTCAGAGGGGTGTGCCTGGGAGTGTCAGAGGTCTGCCTGGGGTGTCAGATGGAGTGCCTGGGAGTGTCAGAGGTGTGCCTGGGGTGTCAGATGATTGCCTGGGGTGTCAGAGGTGTGCCTGGGGTGTCTGGGTTGTGCCTGGGGAGTGTCAGGGGTGTGCCTGAGGTGTCTGGGGTGTGCCTCAGGGTGTCAGAGGTGTGCCTGGGGTGTCTGGGGTGGCTGAGGTGTCAGGGGTGTGCCTGGGGTGTCTGGGGTGTGCCTGGGGTGTCAGGGGGAGTGCCTGGGAATGTCAGGAGTTGAATCTGGGGGTGTCTGGGGTGTACTGGGGTGTCAGAGGTGTGCCTGGGGAGGGTCAGGGTGTGCCAGGGGAGTGTCAGAGGTGTGCCTGGGGTGTCAGGGGTGTGCCTGGGAGTGTCAGGAGGTGGCTGGTGTCAGGGTCTAGGGATCTGGGGTGTGCTGGGGTGTCAGAGGTGTGCCTGGGGTGTCTGAGAGGGTGTGCCTCAGGTGTCAGAGGTGTGCCTGGGGAGTGTCTGGGGGTGCCTGGGGTGTCAGGGGTGTGCCAGGGTGTCTGGGGTGTGCAAGGTGTCAGAGTGCCTGGGATGTCAGGGAGGTGAATCTGGGGAGTGTCTGGGGGTGTGCCTGGGGTGTCAGAGGTGTGCCTGGGGAGTGTGGGAGTGTGTGCCTGGGGTGTCAGGAGGTGTGCCTGGGGTGTCAGAGGTGTGCCTGGGGAATGTCAGAGGTGTGCCTGGGGTGTCTGGGGGTGTGTCTTGGTGTGTCAGAGGTGTGCCTGGGAGTGTCAGGGGTGCCTGGGGTGTCAGAGGTGACCTGGGGGTGTCAGAGGTGTGCCTGGGGAGTGTCAGAGGTGTGCCTGGGGTGTCAGAGGTGTGCCTGGGGGTGTCAGAGGTGGCCTGGGAGTGTCAGAGGTGTGCCTGGGAGTGTGAGAGGTGTGCCTGGGAGTGTCGGAGGTGTGCCTGGGGTGTCAGGAGGTGTGCCTGGGAGTGTCAGAGGTGTGCCTGGGGGTGTCAGAGGTGTACCTGGGAGTGTCAGAGGTGTGCCTGGGAGTGTCAGGGGTGTGCCTGGGAGTGTCAGAGGTGTGCCTGGGGGTGTGACAAGTGTGCCTGGGAGGGTCGGAGGTGTGCCTGGGGTGTCGGAGGTGTGCCTGGGAGGGTCAGGGTGTGCCTGGGGAGTGTCAGAGGTGTGCCTGGGGAGTGTGTGGTGTGCCTGGGGAGTGTCTGAGGTGTGCCTGGGGTGTCAGAGGGTGTGCCTGGGGAGTGTCAGAGGTGTGCCTGGGGAGTGTCAGGGGTGTGCCTGGGAGTGTCAGAGGTGTGCCTGGGGTGTCAGAGGTGTGCCTGGGGTGTCTCAGGTGTGCCTGGGGTGTCTGAGGTGTGCCTGGGGAGTGTCAGGAGGAGGGCCAGGGGTGTAGGGGTGTGCCTGAGAGGTGTCAGGGGTGTGCCAGGGGTGTCGGATGTGGCTGGGTATCAGAGTGTGCCAGGGAGTGTTAGAGGTGTGCCTGGGGAGTGTCAGGGTGGACCAGGGAGTGTCAGGAGAGGTATCTAGGAGTGTCAGAGGTGTGCCTGGGACTATCGGAGGTGTACCTGGGGGTATCAGGAGGTGTACCTGGGGGTATCGAGGTGTGCCTGGGAGTGTCAGAGGTGTACCTGGGAGTGTCAGGAGCTGTTCCTGAGAGTGTCAGAGGTGTGCCTGGGGTGTCAGCAGGTGTGCCTGGGAGTGTCAGCGGTGTGCCTGGGAGTGTTTGGGGTATGCCTGGGGTGTCAGAGGTGCCTGGGGGTGTCAGGGGTGTACCTGGGAGTGTCAGGGTGTAACTGGGGAGTGTCGGGTGTGGCTGCAGGTGTCAGAGGTGTGCCTGGGGAGTGTCAGGGTGTGCCTGGGGTGTCAGGGGTGTGCCTGGGGTGTCAGAGGTGTGCCTGGGAGTGTCTGAGGTGTGCCTGGGGAGTGTCATAGTGGTGCCTGGGGAGTGTCAGGGTGTGCCTGGGAGTGTCTGGGGTGTGCCTGGGGTGTCAGAGGTGTGCCTGGGGTGTCTGGGTGTGCCTCAGGTGTCAGAGGTGTGCCTGGGGAGTGTCAGGGTGTGCCTGGGAGTGTCAGGGGTGTGCCTGGGAGTGTCTGAGGTGTGCCTAGTGTCAGATGAGTGCTTGCCAGAGATGTCAGAGGTGTATCTGGGGTGTCTGGGGTGTGTGCCTGGGAGGTCAAGGTGTGCCTGGGGAGTGTCTGAGGTGTGCCTGGAGTGTCAGGGGAGAACCAGGGGACTGGGGTGTACCTGGGAGTGTCAGAGGGGTGTGCCTGGGGAGTGTCGGAGGTGTGCCTGGGAGTGTCAGGAGGTGTGCCTGGGAGTGTCAGAGGTGTGCCTGGGATTGTCAGAGGTGTGCCTGGTGTCAGAGGTGTGCCAGGGAGTGTCAGTGGGTTCCTGGGAGTGTCAGAGATGCCTGGGGGTGTCTGAGGTGTGCAGGAGTGTCTGAGGTGTGCCTGGGAGTGTCTGAGAGTGTGCCTGGTGTCAGGGGGAGAACCAGGGACTGTAAGAGGTGTGCCTGGGGTGTCAGAGGTGTGCCTGGGTGTCGGTGTGCCTCAGGTGTCAGAGGTGTGCACTAGTGTCAGGGGTGTGCCTGGGAGGAGTGTCAGGTGTGCCTGGGGTGTCTGGGGGTGTGCCTGAGTGTCAGCAGTGAGCCAGGGGTGTCAGAGGTGTGCCTGGGGAGTGTGTGGGGTGTGCCTGGGGGTGTCGGGGGTGTGCCTGGGGTGTCATTGGTGCACCTTGGAGAGTCAGAG
Source organism: Homarus americanus (assembly GCF_018991925.1). Classification (NCBI taxonomy): domain Eukaryota; kingdom Metazoa; phylum Arthropoda; class Malacostraca; order Decapoda; family Nephropidae; genus Homarus; species Homarus americanus. The sequence goes on along the minus strand of NW_024729741.1, from coordinate 169 downwards.
GTGTGCAGCAGGTGTCAGAGGTGTGCCTGGGTGTCTGGGGTGTGCCTGGGGTGTCGGAGGTGTGCCTGGGAGTGTCGGAGGTGTGCCTGGGGAGTGTCAGAGGTGTGCCTGGGAGTGTCAGAGGTGTACCTGGCAGTGTCAGAGGTGTACATGGGGAGCAATACGCTAC
>NW_024729740.1:0-9646 GCF_018991925.1 Homarus americanus | reverse complement strand
GTAATATTCAGGAAAGGGAAAGTGAAAGTAGGAGGATTTTGGTGATTGGAGGATGAATGATAAATTGAGGTAGAAATTGCACACTCTTCTGGCAGGAGACAAAGATCCACAAGAGGAAGGACAATATACTGGATAAAGAGAGTAATAAGCTCAGGTTTATTGTGTAAGTAACTTTTGTCGTCACGTGGTTTGTTTTTTTACACTCCGGTGTGGGGAGGAACCGAGGAGGGGGGGGGGGTTGAGTGGGTGAAGCTTCCGACCACTCGAGAGTTTTAACAAATTTATTCCCTCTAAAAACGTTCCCAAGAATGCTTGAAAATGGCTCTCTAGCTATTACTGTATACTGCCTCTAATGTGTGCACCGCTTACCCTCTGCGATTGGTGTAGAGCAAAACCACTGTAGAGATAAATCACACATATGTCAGTATTATTATGTAGTGTAAACAGATAAGGAACAGAAATAAACAAGTGACAAAAGGTTAAACTACCCGTCTCAGTATTATTTTCAGAAGAATGAGGTTTGAAAATTATTGCTTCATGATAAAACACATCTTATTTTACCACATATGTATACCTAAGTTTGCACCTTGGGGAAGTGAAGGCGGTCGAGTGCTGTACTGGCCATGCTTCCTCCATGTGTACCGAAGGCTAGGTATACAGCTTGCTGTATCCACACTAGGCAGACATGTCTATGGGACCCATCTTTCACCACACATGGGCTTATCGTAATTAATAGCAAACTCGCTGGTAAAGTCTCCTGGGATGGTTCTGATCAGGGTATTCTTGTACTGTGTTCCGTTAATCTTTTTTTTTTTTCATCATTTAGTATTTTAGGAAAAATTGCAAAATTTCACGAAAAACTTGCAAAATTAACGTATTGTAGAAGACACTTATTCCGGGCGGTAAACTTATACTGTAATCTTTCTCCTTGATCCAAATACACCAACAACTTTGGACAATATTTTTGGCAAAATCATACGGGGGTTTACATGTAACTCCCGAACCTGATGTTGGTGAGAGGTGAAGAAGCGAGAGAAAGATGGAGGATATATTAAAGCTGTATTGGATATGGTGGAGACTAAACATGTGCTAGTAAGTGTAAATACAGTAAAACTAGAGATAAGGAGAGGGTAGGTAGGGGTAGAAACAGCCGTAGGAGTGTGTGATGTGAAAGCAAGAAAGAATGGCTGTAAAATGAAAAAGATACATGATGCTATACCCAGTGTTGAATTTATTGGGTGTTCACTGTTGTCCTTTTGGCCATATCTGAGGTACAGTTGAAGAGATTAGTAGCGTGTAGATCAATCTCGCAATAGGAGAATGTTAAAAGGTAAATATTAGAGATGATAAAATATAGCAAAGTCTTATAAAAAAGAAGGCAGTTAAACGCCACTATGGAGGGAGTAGAGTTGGAGGCAGTGAATTAATTAAAAATATTAGTGTTTACCGAGAAGAGAAATAGAAATACAAGGAAGCAGAACAAGTCGGGGTCCTGAGAGAAGTGCAGTAATTAATGGAAGGAACGTGAGTCCGGTGAGTGTAAAGGGAGGAACGTATGAAGGTCTGATCTGCAATCTCAACTTTTTTCATGTATGGATATTAGTCTTCTCCATTGAGATTAGTTTGAGAGGAAGGACATGAGGGGTAGTTAGAGAAGCATTATGAGTCTTGAGAATTGATGGAGTACGGAAAGAGGACGTGTGATAGTCCTTAGAGAGAGAGAGAGAGAGAGAGAGAGAGAGAGAGAGAGTTATTAGATCTTGGGTAGTGGAGTAATATTATCTCTGTCTGTCTGTCTTTTTTTGCTTTCTCACTTTCTCTCCGTTTTTTTTTTCTCTGAAGGATCTAAATGACTCGAATCTTCGTAGGTTCTAAATTTCTATGGATGAAAATCTTATAGGTTGGGTTGGGGGTCTCGAATGACTGTTTTAAAATCTTGATGGTTTCTTTGGGTGTCGTAGGATTGGGGTCTCATTTGACCTAAAGGCTTCATGAAGATTAGTATTGTAATGTGAAGCCTCATATCCCTTCCTCCTCTCCCCTCCTCTCTCTCCTCCTCCTCCCCTCCTCCTCCCCCCTCCCCTCTCCTCCTCCTCCTCCCCCTCTCCTCCCTCGCTCCTCCTCCTCCTCCTCCTCCCTCCCTCCTCCTCCTCCTCCTCCTCCTCCTCCTCCCTCCTCCTCCCCCACCTCCTCCCTCCTCCTCCCTCCTCCCTCTTCCTCCTCCTCCTCCCCTTCTCCTCCTTCTCCCCTCTCCTCTCTTCCTCCCCCCCTCTCCTCATCCTCCCTCTCCTCATCCTCCCTCTCCTCCTCCACTGAAACCTTAATCTCTTCCTTAAATATCTCCAACTCTTCCTCTTCGTTTTCATTGGCTTAACAGAGACAACAGAGAGGTTGATCCCGGCGGGTAATTGATTAATTGTCTCCCTGATTAAAGCTGGGATTGTTTACCTCGAGGTAATTGTCGTCTCAGCCCTGATGTCAAAGGTGGTCGTGAGCCCGTGTTGCAAGGGCTGTTGACGTGAGGAGGACGAGCTGTAATTTCAGGTTTCCGCAGGGGGAGAAATTTTTACCTTGCAACTCTGAATTCCTAGTAGAGAAAATTGTTGGCTTAAGTTTCTCAGCGGCTGTAACTTATTAACTCAGAGGACGTGTTGTGGTTTTAGTTATGTAGTAGAAGACAATAGTTGTGACTTTAGATCTACGGTGTTGAAACAATGTGTGATCTTAGAACGAGGAGAAATATTTATGGCCCGATATCGCTCATTGAATACTGACAGAATTCATTTCGATAGTGACAGTCTAGTTATAAGGTGAACCGACGATGACCACAATATCTCTACTCATTAAAAATTGTGATTAAGATATCAGACCGTTGTTGACAAAAGATCTTGGTGAACTGAAGTTGTAACTCCTGATCTTCAGTAAGGAATGTGGGCCCAATTTCAGTTAAAGTTGTGACCGTAATTCGAACGTGCAATTCTGTTACTGAATATCCATGAAAATAAAGGTTATGATTTAAGACTGTAGAAGCAAAGGCTGTCACTTGATCACAACGTAACGGAGATCTGTCAGGTGGGTTAAAACGTAACCAGGGTAATATATTTCTCGCCCCGAATGAATAGTTCTTCAGTTGATGACGTACGAAGGTCAATAAATAGCACTTTGCAATCCGAAGTTAAAGTTGCAAAACATGAACTGACAAATATAGCAACAAATGACGTAGAAGACCTATACTTTGATCATCGAGCATTCACTGGTTTGGGTGTCAGAGTGAATGCTCCAACTCACAGCATGTCTCTTACGTCATTTGTCGCTATATTTCTCAGTTCATGTTTTGCAACTTTAACTTCGGATTGCAAAGTGCTATTTATTGACCTTCGTACGTCACCACCAACTGAAACACTATACATGCGGGCCGATAAATGCTGTATATTACCTTGATGTAGTTAACAGGTGTGTGTTAGCAGGTGTTTGTTTCAAAGTTCCCAAAAACCTGTCCCGCGAAGATATATATATATATATAATATATATATATATATATATATATATATATATATATATATATATATATATATATATATATATATATATATATATATACAGGGTGTCCCATAAGTTTCCATACAACGTATCACCAACGCCATTACAAGCATAACTCCAGCTGTGCTTGAACGTGTTCTTCAGCAGTGGAGGACACGCATTGAAGAGTGTTTTCAACAGAATGGTAGTCATGTAGAGCATATTATATAAATAAAAATGGATTTTCATATAAAATTTATTTTTCCTATGTATGGAAATTTATGGGACACCCTGTATATATATATAATATATATATATATATATATATATATATATATATATATATATATATATATATATATATATATATATATATATATATATATATGCTACCCTGTATATATATAATGTATTTGCAAGTAAATCACTGTAAGAGAGAGAGAGAGAGAGAGAGAGAGAGAGAGAGAGAGAGAGAGAGGGGGGCAGGCGCATCCTGTTGTTTCGTAACATTTGAGGCAGGGATATGCTAATAGTACTCCTGTGTACGTTCGTCCGTCATCTTGTGAGCGCAGGAACTCAATTAGATATAGATTATGATAAAACTTAGTATATAGCTGTAAGCGTACAAGATATTGCACTACTTCCTTAATCAGCATTTTTCGTCAATTATCTGGAGAATCATGGGCCGCTATGTCTATATGGTGACGCGAGACCCTGGAGCCTTGTAGTCAACTTATAATTTTTTAGTGTTATCCTCCTCCCACCACTATCAGCAGGGGGGGCATTAGCGTTCCCCTTTTCCGCCCGTCCGTCCGCCAGTCTTTACTCTCATCCATCCTACCAGTTAAAGTTTTTCTTTCACAGAAAACTTTTAACATCTGATAAACTATGTTACTGAGAGAAGCTTACGTTGTTGTGCTGCAGCTGGACTGAATAATCCCACCGTTCAGTTTAATTTAATAATCAGGTGATCATAATAAATTTACATAATGATTAGTTGTAGTGTGTAGGGAGATGTATCTGTACATGCCTGAGTTGGTCTATGTAAAAAGTAGAAAATTATTGTTAATTGTATAGTTACAATCGGGATCAAAAGTTGGCTCCCTCCCAAACTGATGCACAGTATCGACCTTAAATGAGATAAAACAAAACACCCGCACCAGATGACAGTCAGGGTAAGTCAGTTCGGAGACTCATTCCTGTGACTCAGTTTCACCACGAGAAACGAACTTTTGTCCGTAATTGTCCTTAATGGATTTTTTTTAATGTACGGTAGAGGCATCATGGTCACTGCCTTCGAGATACACTATACAAGTATGTAAATATTTTTTCAATTTTTTTTTTATCTTATTGCGGAAAAATACGAAAACACTTGTAAACTTAACATGACCACAAATGAATAGGTTAATAGGAAATCCATATTGCTTTCCAAATGAATTACCGATGATTGACAGGGAGATAATCAACTTTGAATCAGGTAGACATGTAATTATAGCTTTTATGTACTAGCAGTGAGTTAGCTGTCAGTTATGGGGTCCTAAAAATCTAGGAGAGAGCGAAGAGCAAAATTCCAAAATTGTCTTTATTTTTTCAGTGTTATTTTCCCCAAAGAGTTTATTTTTAAAGTGTAACGTATTTATATCTACAGTAAAAACTCTCAATAACAGACATCTCAATAAAGTAATGGATACAATAAACTCTCTCAATAGCGGACTTACCAATAGTGGACTTCCTAATAACGTATATATCCAATAACAGAATCCTCCCAATAATGAACAGGGCTTGCAAGAATTAGTCTGGTATTGGAAGGTTTTACTCTATGCAGAATATGAAAATAACATTCAATAGTTAAATAAGAACAATAATGATCATGGAGTCTGTATCGAGTAAACGCTACAGGTAATACTTTGTGTTCGCTGTCGTTAAATAGTCTTATTTTTATCCCCAGCTTTTGTTAAGATTAGTCTTTCTCTTTGTCGATGAGAGAATACGACCTGGTGATCCCCCCCCCCCTTTCCCCCTCCCCCCTTCCCCCTCCTCTTCCTTCCCCCTCCCTCACCCCTCTTCCTTCCCCCTACCTTACCCCCTTTCCCTACCTTTTCCCCTTCCCCTACCTTTCCCCCTTCCCCTACCTTTCCCCCTTCCCCTACCTTTCCCCCTTCCCCTACCTTTCCCCCTTCCCCTACTTTTCCCCTTTCCCCTACCTTTCCCCCTCCCCTTCCCCCATACAAGGTGTCCGACGCTGAATCTCAGTCTGGGATTTCTTACCTGAATGCATTAATTGCTAAAGACGGGGGAGTTCAGAATAAGGTAACACCACTAAGGAGAGGTGAAACATGTAATTTCTCTCTGGTGAGCATAGAGGCGTGGGTAGTAGGTTTGACACAATTTGATAAAAGGATTAGTTTAGGCAACAGTAAACTTGTTCACACTGGAAATAGAAAATGATAACCAACTCTGTGTCATAGGATTAAAATGTTCATGTTATGAATATTGTATAGATAAGCATGAATATATTATCACAGTTTAAATGACGAGCTGAAAGAAAAAGAATATAAAGTAAACATAGATATCTATATTCATTTAACGTAAGGGAGAAACTTTCGCTTATCAATCCGCCAGGCTTCATAAAAATCGGCGACTGGAAACCTATTCAGATTTGTGAGACATTTTCTTCGACCTGTGACCTTGACCCTCTAAAAGTCCCTTTGGGTTGTGGGATCCTCTCTCTGCCTTGACCTGTGATAGTGACCTTGCACGTATTTCCTCCAAAATGAAATAACTTCTTAAGTAAACATTTAGAACAACTGTCAGATTCCAGCTAAATCGAAGTGTCTCTCTCTCTCTCTCTCTCTCTCTCTCTCTCTCTCTCTCATCGCCTTGTATTACACGTAAACAACATAATAATCTTAGCCTTACCATATATTTCCCCAGAGTAAAAATCCTGACATCAAATCTGAATACAAATTTAGGTTAGGCAGAGGTCGGGGAGGGGGGGGGGGGGGTCGTAGGTCCATATATCCTGAAGTATTGCTCACCCGTCCTTAACATTCCTGCTAGCAACATATTATTTTATCTATTCAACCCATCACCATCCCTTCCTTCCTGCCTTCAATACGTGATTCTCTTTGATATCGTGTGCGTGCGTGCGTGCGCGTTTAAATTGAACTTTTGCATATCGCCTGTGAAGTGTGTATTATAGCACTAATAATAATACACTGACAATAAGGTGAAGCATGTTATCTGTAGACAAACACCTTCTGCAGTACACTCTGTTAAACTTGCACAGCCCTTCAAGAAATACAACTAACCATCATTTGTAATAGAATCATTCTACTCTGACTCGTACTAGATCATAGGGAGGGAAGGATGGAGGTAGGGAGGTAACGTTTCCTACCAATGCCAAGTATCGAGGAAAATCTCTGAACCCTTTGGAGAGAGAGAGAGAGAGAGAGAGAGAGAGAGAGAGAGAGAGAACGTTCACAGGATGTCGGTGTTCGCTCTAAAAATACGTTTTTGTGCTAGACAATATGACAGGAATTCTGACATTCCTACCGAGTCAACAGGAGTCGCGGTGTTCATTTTAACATATATCGGCCCCATCCGTAAAGATACTTTTTGAGCAAGTTAGCGTGGCAGTGTGGGTGATCCAGGGACCTTGTGAACGGTTATAATAAGAACGGAAAAAGAGCATATTTCAAGATCCTCAGTTTAGTCAAATAGATTTTTTCTACTTATTCTCAGACATGATTGATGTATAATAGTCTGAGGAAATAACTATAGCTTTAACTTTAAAAGGAATATCTGTAATTAAAGATAAATAATCAGAATTACAAAGAGTTTCAACATTCGCTAAACAATTTGATTGAGGATTGATACGTATAATGTTTGCAAAGAGAGTCACCCTTATAGGGATTGAGAATCATATGTGCTAATCATTTTTTAATGTGTTCACAGTTCATACCTAAACGCAAATACGAGAATAAACACAGATTCGCTAGAAGGAATTTAAGTCTTTTTACCCTTCAGATCAGACTCGGGTGGGATGTATTGTGAACACCGATGCCATCCATCTGTCTGTCTGTCTGTGTCTGTTTGCCCTTGTCCACCCGTCTAACTCGTTTTCATTTTCTCTTTTAACCAACATATCTCATGAATGATTTGACGACTCCCTCATAAATCCTTGACGGGTTTCTCAAGGTCATGTAGCCATTTCTTGACAAAACTGGCAGAGGTATTCTTGTTGACTTACCTTCATTTTCTTCCTATTTCTTGCTCCAGTGTGCTGTGTTTTCCTCTCTCTTAGATATTATTGCATTTTCACCCTGTTTTTTACTTACCTTTGTTGTCTTTAGTGTATTGAAGCTTCACACCAATGGATGGACCTTCTTTCAAGTCTTCATTGGTCTGAGATTTTTCTTTACCTCTCATGAGTAAACAATTGATAAACAGTGTTTACCCGTGCGTAGTGCTGGTACACGTCTCCCTCAGTGTGTGTAGTGCGGGTACACGTTTCCCTCAGTGTGTGTGTAGTGTGGGTACACGTCTCCCTCAGTGTGTGCGCAGTGCGGGTACACGTTTCCCTCAGTGTGTGCAGTGCGGGAACACGTCTCCCTCAGTGTGTGTGTAGTGCGGGTACACATCCTCCTCACTACCCGAGCAGCGCCGCAGCCCCTCGGTGCTCCTTCCTGCCGCCTCAAATTTTCCCTCAGCTGGGAATTGTATTTATTCCATGAATTTTTTATTTTATCCTAGCTTGTATGATACCTGCTGGTGTTGGTGTTGGCACAGTGTGTTGATGTTGCTTTGTATGTTGCAGCATTGTGATACCTGGTGGTATTGATGTTTGTTTGGCACAATGTATCATACATGTAGGTACTGGCGTCTTAAAAGATGAAACCGCGTTTGATGTCCCTGTCGTGTATATATATATATATATATATATATATATATATATATATATATATATATATATATATATATATATATATATATATATATATATATATATATATATATATATATATATATATATATATTTCATGTAAATCCACAATGAAAAAGTGGATAAGATAAATCTTGATAAAATCACACGTTCAAGACATCTTCAGAGGCAACTGTTGCCTCTGAAGATGTCTTGAATAAAGACGAAAGCTAAGGTACTCCGTTGTTTTATTTTCCGTATATATATATATATATATATATATATATATATATATATATATATATATATATATATATATATATATATATAAAATTTTTGTTTTCTTTTTTTTACGGCCATTAGCCCACCCAGGCGCATGTCATTTTAAATGACCCACATCAAGGCCTGGTGGGCGAAAATATAATAAAATAATAATAATAATAATTAATAAAAAATAATAAAAAAAACAATTATAATAAAAAAAAAATTGAGAAAATATTACAGCATGTTAGTGTCACTGTTGAAGCATTTATACTGACGGCGTTTTCTCAAGCATGGAAGATTTTGCTGTCTATATTTAATATGCTGCTGTTCATAATGTGAGTGATACGAACACCTCAGTCGGTGAGGTTTATGCCAGAGTTATCTTGTGTGGTTGCCTTCGTACCCGCGTCACACCGAGGGGCTACTGCTATACTGCACCTCGATCATGACTTAAAATCTGTTGTAATGAATGTACTTCAATTTGACTGACGGCCAGTCGATAGTGACATACCGTACCTGTGTCGGGAGGATCATGTGGTAACGGGTTAGGGTGATATGTCTTAACGTTAAGACGGTGTCAGTGGGTTTTACTGTCATACATCTGTTATTCAAATAGATCCCTATTTAAGAGGTGGGGGGGGGGGGTCTGGTGTCTCATGCATGGAGTTGTGGCTAATGGTTAGTGGCAAATGACATGTTTTTTCCGTGCCAGTGAGTTATGATTTAATATTTTTTGGAGGTAGCGGGCGAGGGTTATTACTTATTTTTTGGAGGAACAGGAAGTGGTTAATAAAGATGTATTGGAATTCATTTTCGGAGTTAAAGGCGAGTGATAATGTATTTATTTATTTGTTATTGTAGAGGTTAATGATGATCCAGTGATTTTTTTTTAAGCAAGTAAGTCATGATAACCCAGCGGAGACTTCTTCTCTTCCACAG
>NW_024729739.1:0-3412 GCF_018991925.1 Homarus americanus | reverse complement strand
GTTGTATCTGGGAGGTTGGAGGTGTACCTGGGAGTGTGGGAAGTGGGTACATGGGAGTGTCGGAGGTGTGGCCTGGGAGGTGTCGAGGTGTACCTGGGAGTGTCAGAAGTGTAATGGGAGTGCCAGAGGTGTACCTGGGTGGTTGGGGCGGTGTACCTGGTGAGCGTCTGGAGGTGTACCTGGGAGTGTCAGAGGTGTGCTCTGGAGTGTCAGGAGGTGCACTTTGAGTGTCATAGTACCTTGAGAAAGCCTGAGGTGTGTACCTGGTGTTTGCTGAGGTGTACTCTGGTGTCATGGGTGTACCTGGGATTGTCATGGTGTACCTGGGAGTGTTAGAGGAAGCTTGGAGGAGTGGACAGAGGAGCAATGGTGGAGTGTCAGAGGTGTACCTGGGAGTGTCAGAGGTGTACTGGGAGTATCGGAGGTACTGGGAGTGTGAGAGGTACCTGGGAGAGTGAGAGGTGTACCTGGGGAGCAAGTCATGGTGTTCCTGGGAGTGTCGGAGGTGTAATGGAGGTCAGAGGCAACCTGGCAGTGTCAGAAGGGTGTTCCTGGGAGTGTCGGAGGTGTACATGGAGTGTCAGAGGTGTACCTGACAGTGTCAGCAGTGTACCTGGGAGTGTCTGAGGTGTACCTGGGAGGTCAGGAGGAGTACCTGGGATTGTCGGAGTTGGTACCTGGGAGCAAGTCGGAGGCGAACTGGGAGGCTGAGGCACCTGGGAGAGAGGTGTGTGGCCTGGGAGTGTCAGAGAGGCCTGGAATGTCAGGAGGCATACCACGGAGCAAGTCAGTGAAGTACCTGGGAGTCTTCAAAGGTACCTTGGGAGTACGAGGTGTACCTGGGAATACGGGAGGTGTACCTGGGAATATGGGAGGTACCAGGGAGCAAGCCAGAGGTGGAGGGCCTGGGAGTTTCAGAGGTGAAACCAAAGAGTGTCAGAGAGGAGTACCTGGGAGTGTCAGAGTTGTACCTGGGAGTATTTGGTGTACCTGGGAGTAACGGGAGGTACCTGGAGCAAGTCAGAGGTACCTGGGAGTATCAGAGGCAGCCTGGGAGTTGTAGAGGTGCACCAGAAGTGTCAGTGGAGTACCTGGGAGTCTCAAAGTTGTACCTGGGAGTAATGATGTGTACCTGGAATACTGGAGGTGTACCTGGGAGGCCAGTATCTGGAGTGTCGAAGGTGTACTGGAGTGTCACAGGAGTACGTGGGAATGTCAATGCCTGGCAGTGTCAGAGGTGTCCAGGGGTGTCAGTGGTGCCTGCGGGAGTCTCAAGGTGTACCAGGGAGTATCGGAGGTGTGCCTGGGAATATCGGAGGTGTGCCTGGCAGTGTTAGAGGTGTGCCTGGAGTGTCTGGGGTGTGCCTGGCAGTGTCTGAGGTGTACCTGGCAGTGTCAGCGGTTAGACTGGAGTGTCATGGTTTTAACTGGGAGTGTTAGAGGGGTGTATCAGGGGTGACAGAGGTACCTAGGGTGTCAGAGGTGTGCCTGGAGGTGTGAGAAGTGTACCTGGGGTGTCGGACGTGTGCCTGGGAGTGTCAGAGGTGTACCAGGGAATGTCAGTGTAGTGCCTGGGGTGTCAGAGGTGTGCCTGGGGTGTCAAGGTGTACCAGGGAATGTCAGTGGAGTACCTGGGGGTGTCAGAGGTGTGGGGAGGGTCAGGGTGCCTGGGGTGTCAGAGGTGTGCCTGGGGTGTCAGAGGTGTACCAGGGAGTGTCAGAGGTGTGCCTGGGGAGTGTCGAGGTGTACCTGGGAGTGTCAGAGGTGTGCCTGGGAGTGTCAGAGGTGTGCCTGGGAGTGTCAAGGGGTGTACCAGGGGTGTCAGTGAAGTACCCTTGAGTGTCAAAGGTAACTGGGAGTGTCGGAGGTGTACATGGAGTGTCACAGGTGCCCAAGTGTGAAGCGGTGTACCTGGGAGTGTCAAAGGTGCCTGGGAGGGTCTGAGGTGTACCTGGGGAGGTTTTAGGTGTACCTGGGGAGTGTCTGAGGTGTGTCCTGAGAGTGCCAGAGAAGTACCAGGGAATGTCACAGAGTACCTGGGAGTGTGAGAGGTGTAGTCATGAGTGTGAGAGGTGTACTGGGGTGTCTGAGGTGTGCTAGTGTCAGGTTGTACCTGGGAGTGTCGGAGTTGTACCTGTGAGCATGGAGGCGGACCTGGGAGGTCGCTGAGTTCCTGGGAGGTAGAGGTGTACCTGGGAGCTGGAGGTGCATGGAGTGTCAGAGGCCTGGCAGTGTCAGCAGTGTGCCTGGGAGTGTCAGAGGTGTGCCTGGGAGTGCTGGAGGTGTACCTGGGAGGTCTGATGTACCTGGGAGTGTCAGAGGTATACCTGGGAGTGTCTGAGGTGTACCTGGGATTGTCAGAGAAGTTCCAGGAGTGTCACAGGAGTGCCTGGGAGGGAGAGGTGTACCTGGGAGGTGTGAGAGGTGTACCTGGGAGGCTGAGGTGTGCCTGGGGTGTCAGAGGGGTACCTGGGAGGTCAGAGGTGTACCTGGGAGTGTCAGAGGTGTGCCTGGGAGTGTCAGGGGTGTACCTGGGAGTGTCTGAGGTGTACCTGGGAGGTCTGAGGTGTACCTAAGAGTGTCTGGAGGTGTGCCTGGGAGTGTCAGAGGGTACCTGGGAGTGTCTGGAGGTACCTGGGGTGTCAGAGGGTGGGATGTGGGGTGTCAGGGGTACCTGGTGTGTCAGCGGTGTGCTCAGGCGTCTGGAGGTGTACCTGGGAGTTTCAGAGGTGTGCCTGGAGTGTCAGAGGTGCACTTGGGAGTGTCAAGGAGGCACCTTGAGAAGTCTGGAGGCCTGGCAGTGTACTGAGGTGTGCCTGGGAGTGTCAGAAGAACCAGGGAGTGAAAGAGGTGTACCGGGAGTGTCAGAGGTGTACCTAGAGTGTCAGAGGTGTACCTGGGAGTATCGGGAGGTTTACCTGGGAGGGTCAGAGTTGTATCTGGGAGTGTCGGAGGTGTACCTGGGTGTGTGAGAAGTGGGGCATGGGGTGTCGGAGGTGTACCTGGGAGTGTCGGAGTGTACCTGGGAGTGTCAGAGGTACGTGGGGAGGTCGAGGTGTACCTGGTGTGTCAGCGGTGTACCTGAGCGTCTGAGGTGTACCTGGGGAGTGTCAGAGGTGTGCCTGGGAGTGTCAGAGGTGATTTGGAGTGCTGGGTGCACCTTGGAGAGTCTGAGGTGTACCTGGCAGTGTCTGGAGGTGTACCTGGCAGGTGCGGTGTACCTGGGATTGTCATGTACCTGGGGTGTTAGGAGGTTTGAGGAGGGTGACAGAGAGTACCTATGGGGTGTCAGAGGTGTGCCTGGAGTGTCAGAGGTGTACCTGGGAGATGGGAGGTGTACCTGGGAGGTGGAGAGGTGTACCTGGGAGAGTGAGAGAGGTGTACCAGCACACGTAACTGAACCCAGCACGAT
>NW_024729738.1:0-9037 GCF_018991925.1 Homarus americanus | reverse complement strand
CTCACTTAAGTATTTGTATCTTGTATTGCCTCCCCCATGTCCACTTGCTTCAAAATTGTTTATGTTGTATTAATATGTACATACTGTTAATGTTTAGGTTAAGTTTGGTTAAGGGTAATTTATAAGCTGAATATTTTGTTTAGGGATTTATGGTACTTTATTATACACAACAAAAACTCGCATCCTTTGTCTACCCTTTTATAGTCCGATTGTCTTTGTTTTGTTTTTTATAGTTGTTACCTGTTGGGATCTGGGTAGACGTATAACTATATTCTAAATCCCCAACTCGTAACAATATATATATATATATATATATATATATATATATATATATATATATATATATATATATATATATATTATAACATATATTTAACTCTTCTCAACAAATGCAAGGATGAATTATACGACTTACCCTTTGAGCAACCGTGTCCACACTGATATGGTAGGCCTCCCTACACATGACGTCAGGTCGGTCATTCCTATGTCCTTTGGTTCTTCATTTCGTAACTCCAGTGTGTGGTGCTTTCCCTCACGTCCAATGGTTAAACGAGATTTTTTACGGTTTGCAATAAAATGCAATATTACAGTATATTAATATAGATTTTCCTCCATGTATTGATACTATGACTAGTTACCATGATACAGAGCACGATGAACATAACATGATAATGATAGTGAAGCCTGGAAGGATTCATATCATAACTTCTGTGTTCGTGCGTATGTTGCCCCGTGAGAGTTACCGTGGGCCTCCATGTGCCCAGGTGGGATGGTCAAAGTATTACTCTATAAGTGTGTCAAATGAGGAGTAACTGATCCACATGTAATTTAAGGTTTTTTAAATATGTAGTTAAATTAAACACGATTTTTCATATAGTTACGCGAATGATGGGAAATAAAAGATATAGATGGGGTGTGGTGGAAGCGCTGTAAACGTTGTGTGGATTCACTGGATGGTTTGGAAGTGTTTATTTCCATTCATACTTTCGTAACTACAACCTATGGTAATTTTTCTTTGTGTTCATATATAATGAAGATAATGCAGAGTATAAAATGCCATATACAATATTTATACATAATATCATCTATACAGCTGTACTATGACTGTGTGTTCGTGCGTGTGTTGCTTAGTGATAGTTAGAGTGGGCCCCGTCCAGAAAGGACACTGTACTAACCTCCAGCACCGACCTAGGTGGGCTAGAGAATATGGTTTCCGAGTGTACCTTCTCGCCCCTCATATCGATCGAAAGTCTGGGACTCTGACCATTTTGTCGTTGTTTTTCGTTTCCCAATTTAGGGTGAGCCTGATTTCTCTGTGATCACTGTTCCCTATTGTGATATCTCTGATAATATTTTATTTATTTGTTAATACTAGGTCTAATATATTGTCACCCCTAGTAGGTTCTGTAATTAGTGGTTTTAAATTTTTTTCCTGTACTGCGTCTAAGAATTCTTAAGATTCATAGTCACCTATAATATTGTCCCAGTCAATATTTCTGAAGTTGAAATCCCCCATAATGCACAGGTGGTTTTATTTTGCTGCCGAACTCATTTCCTGCCATATGGGCTGAGCTGCTTCTTTCCCAAGACTTGGGGGCCTGTAAATCACTCCCATAATTAGTTTTTCTCTTCCTTCCGCAATTTCTACCCATACAGACTCGGTTCCTATTTCACCCTTTATTGAATAATTAATACAAGATTTTAATATATCCCTGACCAAGAGTGCGACCCCGCCCTCCTTTCCTACCCTCCCTGTCCTTGTGAAAAAGGTTGTACCCTTCTTGCTCTCCAGATTCATTCAAGTTTCGGTGATAGCTATGACGTCTACATTCTCGGTACATACAACCGCTCTCAGTAAGTATATTTTATTTCTAACGCTCCTACTGTTTGTACAGTATACATTTACACCTATCCTTCCCTGGTTCTGTTTTACCCCTTGTCCTGAGTAACCAATTTTACTCCCCGGGACCTGCTTGTGTTTTGACTCCCACTTACCCCGACCTCTCCCTACTGGCGAACCCCCCCACCCCCCCCACCCCCTTTGGAGTGACAATTTCACGCTCCAGGGATGCAGACAACGTCTTTACCCCAGCGCGATACAAATGTACTCCGTCACGACTGTACAGGTAGTCGTTGCCATAGAATGGTTGCCAGTTATCAAACAACGCCCAACCATTGCTTGCAAAATGTTTTTCCCGTTGGCAATTTATAGCAATTGCCCTGGACAGCCATTCACCGCCAACTCCTCTTCTAAGCAAGACACCACATACTATCAGGATCCCTCCCCTATCACTAACCTTCCTTAGCGCCTCTCTATACCTCTTGAAAAGTTCCTCATTCCTAACCTTTCCTATGTCGTTACCTCCTACACTAAGAGACACTACTGTATTAGCTTAGTACCCTCCCCTGACAAAACCCTATCTACCCTCTCAGCTACATGCCCTATCCCATCCCATCCCCAGGAAAACACACCCTAGTGCTACGTTTCCTATCTCTTGCAGAAAAAGCCCTATCTGAGAACCTCACCTGGCGGTCCCCAACTACCAGGGCCTTACCACTGGGCAGGGTTTGAACAACTGCCCTTTTCTCTCCTGGCACCACACCGTCCTGCCTCTTCTGTTCCTCGCCAGCTTCCTCCAACACTTGGTAGGGGTTACTGCACTCCACACCCCGGTCAGCTTTCCTGAGTCTGACCCTAGTCCCATTGGAGACAACCACTCTCCACGCCTGCTCCTCCTGACCCTCCTTCGCAGGTGTCCTGCTAGGCAGGACACCTACCTGAAGGAGTTCAGTCCTGAGGGCTTCGTTCCCCCCGTTTAAAACGTCTATCTCTCTCCTCAACTGCTCCAGCTGACTTAACAGAGTGGCCAGGGGGTCGTCTTTCCTCACACACCGTCCCTCTTCCACCACAACACAACGATCCACGGCGGCAATTTCCTATTGTCACTAACACGAGCACTTAGGGGCACGTCCTTCTCCAAGCTTCTTAGGTAATAAAACAAATATTGGATTTTTGGAAATCACTGGGAGGTCTTCCATTAAAGTATACAAAATTACATATTTTAATCAGATTCTTATCCCATCCTTGCCATTTGTTTTATAATTTCTGATGGAAGTTGATCAACTTCACAAACTTTAAACATTTTTGTTTTGCTCGCAGCTTCCCCAATTTCTGTTTCTAGAATTGTATAGTTCTTCTACGTACTCTGCCCATCTCTCTTTTACTTCTTCTACCTCAAAAAATATCTTATTGTCTTGCTTTTAATAGTCGTACCCCATGTATTTCCTTTTTTCTAGTTCATTTGTTTAATCTTTCTGTACATTTTCCTACAGTTTGTATTTTATTTCCTTACAATTCCTCTTTAGATCATCTTCCTTAGTCTGTCTACAATACTTTTTAATTATTGGTTTAATTCTTTGTAAGCTTTACTGCCTCCTTTCATCCCTCCTTGACTATCCATCTCTTTAAAATTTAATTTATGATTCACACACTTAACCTCCTTCCTTCTATGCCCTATAAATTTATCCCCAGTCTCTAACATTATTTCTTTTTAATCATTCCATTGTTGTCCTGGTTCTTGTTCATCAAAGTCTTTCTCTAACAATAATGAAAATCTGTTTTCGGTTTCAATTTCATATTGTATCCCTGCCCCTGTTGTGAGCTTCCCTAAATCCCATTTCATTTTGTCCATTGTGTTTTTTCATTTAATCCGGACACTAGGTGGAGTTGTACCTAGTTGGGGGAAATAGGGATATGGGAAGGGAAAAGTTATGGGGGAGAGGAAAGGGGGAGGGAGGGGAGAGTAAAAGTTAGAGTAGGAGAAGGAGGAGAGTGTGGAGTATGGCCGCATAAGAACATAAGAACATAAGAATGGAGGAAACTGCAGCGGGCCTATTGACCCATACTGGGCAGTCCCGTATATACCCAACCCCTATTGCTCATACAAGCATCCAACCTATGCTTGAAGCTATTCAGCGTATTCGAGTTAATGATGATATTTGGTAACTTGTTCCACTCGTCCACTACTCTGTTTCCAAACCAGTGTTTAACAATTTCACGCCGAAATCTAAATTTGTCTAATTCAAAACCATTGTTACGGGTTCGCTCCTGGTTGGATAGTTTGAGTACCTTTGTAATGTCCCCTTTGTTTAACCCTGACTTCCATTTATACACCTCTATCATGTCGCCCCTCACTCTACGTCTCTCGAGGGAGTGCAAATTAAGATGCTTTAACCTGTCTCTGTATTCAAGGTTCCTAATGCCCGGGATTAGTCTTGTCATTCTCCTCTGGATTGTTTCCAATGATTCTATATCCATCCTGTAATACGGTGACCAGAACTGAACTGCGTAATCCAGGTGAGGTCTCACAAGCGCTAGATATAATTTTAAGATGACCTCGCTAGTCTTGTAACTAACGCTCCTTTGTATGAACCCAAGTACTTTATTAGCCTTGTTACGAGTAAAAACACATTGTTTACTTGGCTTAAGATTCCTACTTATCATTACTCCTAAATCTCTCTCGCAGTTGGATTCCACAATGGCATCGTTGTTCATCTGGTAACTGGTTTCCCTGTTTACATCTCCTATACTGAGCACTTTACATTTGTCCACATTGAATTTCATCTGCCATTTTTCCGACCATTCAAAAAATTTGTTTAGATCTTCCTGTAGTTTTGCAGAGTCCTCGTCAGATTTAATTACACGTCCTATTTTAGTGTCATCAGCAAATTTACTTATGTTGCTGTCTATGCCGATATCTATGTCGTTTATGTATATAATAAATAATAATGGTCCAAGTAATGAGCCTTGAGGAACTCCACTAGTGACGTTGCTCCAATGCGATTTAGTGCCGTTTATGCTCACTCGCTGTTTACTGTCCCTTAACCACGCCCGAATCCATTTAATGATATTACCTTTGATGCCATGCACTTCTACCTTTCTAATTAATCTTTCGTGGGGGACTCTGTCGAAGGCTTTGCTAAAGTCGAGATATACCACATCATAATTGTGCCCCTCGTCCACCAATTCGAAAACTGATGAAAAGAATGTTAATAGATTAGTTAGACATGAACGCCCGCTTGTGAAGCCATGTTGGGAATCATTGATCAACCTGTGCTTCTCCAGGTGGTTTCGAATAGAGTTTGAAATAATTGATTCTAGTAATTTACCTACTATTGATGTTAGACTGATTGGGCGGTAGTTAGAGGATAGTGATCTATCCCCCTTCTTGAAAATCGTTATTACATTCGCTATTCTCTAGGATTCTGGTACTACAACTGTTTTTAATGACATGTTAAACAACTTTGCTAAGGGCATACTAAGCTCATCCTTACATTCCTTTAATACTCTGGCAAATATCTCATCGGGACCAGGTGACTTATTAGGCTTCAGTTTGTCTATTTGCTTATTAACATCATTACTAATCACTACTATCTCGCTTAATTTGTTTACTTCACTATCTCTGAATAGAGTCAGTGCCTCGGGTGTCATGTTTAAATTTTCGCTGGTGAAAACTGTTGAAAAATATTTATTCACATTATTGCTCATTTCTCCATCGTTATCACTTAGCTCGCCGGTATCTGAACGTATTGGTCCAATCTTATCTCGTGTTTTAGTTTGATACATTTGGTAGAATCCTTTGGGGTTTGTTTTCCCCTCCCCTGCCACCTTCAGTTCATAGTTCCTCTTGGCTTTTCTTATCTCGGTCCTAACCCTACCGGCCAATACCTTATAATACTCCCGGAGGTAAAATTCGCCACGATTTATCCTTCTACCTATAGCCTTCCTTTCGCCAACAATGTTCTTTAATTAATTATTTATTCATTTAGGGTCATTGTTGTCTGATCTGAGAGTTTTGTATGGTATGTTCTGCCTTTGTGCATTAAGTAACTCGTTATTTAAATTGTCGTGGAACTCGGCAATCTCAGATCTCGTTATGAGGTCGGTGTCATCTTGGTTCACATCGAAGCGAGACACCCCCCTCTCAGCTGCCTCTTTAAACTATCAAAGTTTGCCCTTCTGAAATCTGGGACTTAATGGAATTCCCTTTACGTCTGACCTGAAAATCTAACTGGAATCTAATTTCTTTGTGATCGCTGTTTGCAAGTTCGTTCCCTACCTCGCATATGACACAAGCAAAGGTCTGAAGTGTTCATTGTATGGTAAACAGCAACTCGTGATTTATTTTGCAATAACTTTAAAACGTGAAAATATTATGTTATTAAAGTAAAATATAATTTGATAAACAGGGTATTAGATTTTTTTAAACAAATTGCCACAGTAATGGGCGTGAATTCTGGTGAATATAGTCAAATTATTTATATGTCTAAACTTAAAAAAAATACAGATCATTTGGTTATCAAATATAGCGCCACCTTTTTGTCTTAGAATCGCCGACTGCAGTCCTCCACTCTTAACTTTTTCTGTCTGTTTTACCAGTCCTCTGAGATGTTGTATCTGTCTGTGGTCACAACTTTTAAATTCTTCCATCTCTTCCTGTCTCTCTCTCCTCCTCTGGAACTCTTACCTTCAGTTGAACTCATTAATATATCTACCACTATTCCTTCATTGGTAAACATGGAACCTTAGTCTCTTTTATCTCTTATTCTATAAATTTCCTGATTTTTTTCCTTATTCTAAACAAACTCATTATTTTTTCAATTACTTTCCTATTGATTTAACTGTATATATATATATATATATATATATATATATATATATATATATATATATATATATATATATATATATATATATATATATATATATATATATATATATATATATTAAATAACATCTCCAAATATCTCCCTACAAGTATCATCACATCCTTGCCAAGAGCGAGACATATCGGTAAGCAAACACGACAATGACATTTGTTTGCTCTCTCCCAGCGTTTAATCTTCCTAAACACAAACAAACAAACTCTGACTGAGAAAGAGCAGACAATACTGCAAAATAAAAATTGATAAATGTGTGTATAGAAGAAACAACAAGCAGTATAACTATAATAAAGTAAAATATACAATGCATAAAGCGAGTGACCATCCTTAACAGCTGGTCCACAAAATCTCTTGATGGAATTATGTCAGAAAATAGTAATTACATCTGAGTGAATTCCAGCAACACAAATGTTGAGCCTTGCTGTTTAGCCTGATGAGTTTTAATTTCAAGCAACAGTGAATTAATGCTATATATGACTGCGCGCGCGCACGCGTGCATGTATATGTGTGTGTGTGTGTGAGTGTGTGTGTGTAATAATAATAATAATAATAATTAACGGTTTATTGAAAGAGCTTGGCAGCCAGAAGGCTGAAAATATACAGTTACATATTTGGGGAATGGGTTACGAATTACAAATAATATACAAGTAACATAAGTGACACAAATAAGACATATAATAACTTAGATGGGGAAAAGCTCAAACTACAGTTCATTTCAACATAGTGACAGTGTAAGGAGCAGTGTTTACTGGGAGTGAATACACTGATTTATTACAAGTTATTGATAATTTTTACAATGGTTGGGACTGGGCTGTTCTTATAGCGATCAGTTCGTGCACGTATGGGCTGGATGCGGTTGTGGTGTCGAACAGCAATTCTCGGACAAGGGATCTCAGGTGGTAGTAGGAGCCGGTGTCGGGGATGGTGTAGAAGCTTCTTACCAAATTTGCAGATGAGGTCGTGGTGATGGTCAGTGAGAGTCGAGAGGGTCAGTGTGTTGAGCGCTTCTTGATATGTGGAGTAGGAAGGGGAGAGAATAATCTTGCATGCCCTCTTTTGCACTTTTTTCTAGGTGTTTACGTTGTGTGGCATTTAGGGAGGAAGACCAGGTGGGGGAGGCGTAGGTGAGCTTGGGAAGTATGAATGTTGAGTAAACACTGAGGAGCTCAGGTGCAGTGTGGAGGAGAGGTGGGGCAAACTGGAAGTTGACAACTTCACTGACGTGTGGTTTCCAATTTAGTTTGTTGTCTATACATTGACACTTCGAGGAGCTTCGTGAATCTACAACCTGGAGTGTGTTCGGACCTAGAGTAATGAAAGGAGGTGGGACAATGTCGGAGGAGAGGTTGATGTGCATAACCATGGTCTTGGTATGGTTGATGGTGACATGGTTGTTGGTGGCCCAGTTTTGGAGACTGTTCAATAAATCCTGAAGGGCGGTATAGTTGGGAGCAGAATTGTTGACGCTGATCCCAATGGTGGAGTCGTCGACATATTTCCAGCGAGCAGGGTTTTCTCTTAGGGCATCATTGATGAGCATAAGGAAGCAGAGTGGTCCCATCTTGGGTGCCTTTGGGGGACGCCACAATTGAGTGACTGAAAGGTGGAGACAGCCCCTCGGGAAGCGTACAGCAGCGTCGGTCACTGAGAATCTGTAAGCCATGGTATGAACCTCGAAGCGGGTCAATAGCTTTGTTGATGATTATATTTAGCGGTCGACTAGGTCGAACGCTTTGAGTGAAATCAATGAAGGCGGCAACTTACAGGCACGTTTCTCGAGATGGCGGTATATGCTAATCGAGAAGCTGACCAAGACAAGTGGTGGTGGAGGAAGTTTTCATGTTGCCAAGTGCTGAGGGTCTACGACTCCTGCAATATCAGCATAAGCCCAGTCGAACACAAAACTTTCACAGATTAGGCTGGGTATTGGGGTGATTGCAATAGGTCGTAGCTGATTTAAGGATTGTGGGCTGGTTGACTTGGGCACTGGTGATACATAAGAGGTCTTCCAGTCAGCTGGGCATCTGGCTTTACTGAGAGAAGCATTGATGATGGAGCAGAGGGGTTTAGCAAGCTCCGGGGAGAACTCCTTGAAGAGTTTCATTGGTAAGTCAATGGGGGTGGTAGAGCGTTTTAATTTTAGTTTGTCCAGGCGTTTTGCTACGTCAAATTCTTCTACTAAGTCAGTGGGAAGGGGGGGCTGGTAGGTAAGCAGGGAGAGTGGTTGTGTCAAGCCGTGGGAGCGTCTGGCATATAGTAGCGAAATGGTTATTTGTTTGCTCAGCTGCGTCAACATTAGTGAGATGGCTAAGGA
>NW_024729737.1:0-26932 GCF_018991925.1 Homarus americanus | reverse complement strand
AATCAGGTCAGAATTGTGTGCTATAGCATTTTAAGTGGAGATTCAGATAAAATATTGGCAATTTTCGCTCAAAATGGGGTCCTCATATTCGTTCATTAAAAAACTCATCCGAGACATTGGCAAGCCTCACAGAAAAAATTTCGGTCAGTTTTAATGCCCTTACGATGCATTTAAATACACCCACATGCTCGCCGGCCATTTAAATGTCTGCCGTGACGCAAAGGAAAAGAGTATATGTCCGTGTTTTTTTACATATATTTTTTCACAATTATATTTCTTTTTCATCTGGTGGTACATGGCATGTTTCCTCTGTCTGTGGGATAGTCGAGCAGACAAGCAGCACTACATACAATGTGACTGGCCTGCAAGAAGTGGACTTACTCCAGGTTCTCACAATGTTGTTGCCCATGCTCTGGTGAATCCGCAGAACATTCTTCTTCTGCCACTGCACATCAAGCTCGGTCTGTTCAAAAACTTTGTAAAGGCACTGGACAAAAAAAGCCAGGCTTTCAATTTTCTGAAAGAAAAATTTCCAAAAGTCAGTGAAGCAAAGCTGAATGCAGGAATTTTTGATGGCCCTTAGATCAGAGAGCTTTTCAAAGATCCCAAGTTTGATTGCAGCATGGATGTAAATGAGAAGAAAGCCTGGCATGCCTTTAAGTCTATTGTCTCCAATTTTCTTGGCAACTACAGAAGTCCAGAGTATGAACGAGTTGTTGAGGAACTACTTCTGAGCTACAAAGTTCTTGGTGCATGCATGTCCATCAAGATGCACTTCCTCAGCTCCCACTTGGACTACTTTCCAGAGAACTGTGGTGATGTGAGTGAGGAACAAGGAGAAAGCTTCCATCAAGATATCCGTGTAATGGAGGAGCGGTACCAGGGTCGCTGGGATATCAACATGCTCGCCGACTACTGTTGGTGTCTGAAATGGGACGCCCCAGACACCAACCACCAAAGAAATTCTCTGCGACAGCCATTTATGCATGTCTAACTGTAAAGGCATCTATGTAGTTGACATATTTTGGTCCTATGTGTTGTGGTTACATTTCTTATGATATATTTTGCATAAAAATTTTGACATCATAATTAAGAATTTTGATTTTTTCCTAATTCCCATAGCATAAAAATCTGACCTGATTGGGCAAAATGAATGGCAATTTTGGAATCAGCACGCAAAATACATAATGAATCAGCTAAGAAACCCCGCACCTCATGAATATTTTTTCAAATGCAGCCCAGTGTAATACAACACAAGACATCTCACCCTACAACACAACACAACTCTCCCTACAATACAACACAACACAACTCTCCCTACAATACAATACAATACAACACAACTCTCCCTACAATACAACACAACTCTCCCTACAATACAACACCATACAACTCTCCCTACAATACAATACAACACAACTCTCGCTACAATACAACACCACACAACTCTCCCTACAATACAACACAACACAACTCTCCCTACAATACAACACAACATAACTCTCCCTACAATCCAGTACAACAGAACTCTCCCTACAATACAATACAACACAACTCTCCCTACAAAATAACACAAAACAACTCTCCCTACAATACAGTACAACAGAATTCTCCCTACAATACAACACAACACAACACAACACAACTCTCCCTACAATACAACACAACTCTCCCTACAATACAACATAACACAACACAACTCTCCCTACAATACAACATAACACAACACAACACAACTCTCCATACAATACAACACCATATAACACTCCCTACAACACAACACAAAACAACTCTCCCTACAATACAACACAACACAACTCTCCCTACAATACAATACAACTCTACCTACAATGCAACACAACACAACCTTCCCTACAATACAACACAACTCATCTCTCCCTACAATACAACATAACACAGCACAACACAACTCTCCCTACAATACAACACCATATAACACTCCCTACAACACAACACAAAACAACACACCCTATAATACAACACAAGACAACTCACCCTACAACACAACACAACTCTCCCTACAATACAACACAACTCTCCCTACAATACAACATAACACAACACAACTCTTCCTACAATACAACATAACACAACACAACACAACTCTCCCTACAATACAGTACAACAGAACTCTCCCTACAATACAATACAACACAACTCTCCCTACAAAATAACACAAAACAACTCTCCCTACAATACAGTACAACAGAATTCTCCCTACAATACAACATAACACAACACAACACAACTCTCCTACAATACAACACAACACAACTCTCCCTACAATACAACACAACACAACTCTCCTGCAACAACACAACACTCCCTACAATACAATACAATACAACTCTTCCTACAATACAACACGACACAACTCTCCCTACAATACAACACAACTCTCCCTACAATACAACATAACACAACACAACTCTGCCTACAATACAACATAACACAACACAACACAACTCCCCATACAATACAACACCATATAACACTCCCTACAACACAACACAAAACAACTCTCCCTACAATACAACACAACACAACTCTCCCTACAATACAATACAACTCTACCTACAATACAACACAACACAACCTTCCCTACAATACAACACAACACAACTCTCCCTACAATACAACATAACACAGCACAACACAACTCTCCCTACAATACAACACCATATATCACTCCCTACAACACAACACAAATCAACACACCCTATAATACAACACAAGACAACTCACCCTACAACACAACATAACTCTCCCTACAATACAACACCATACAACATTCCCTACAACACAACACGACACAACTCTCCCTATCAATACAATACAATACAACTCTCCCTACAGTACAACACAACACAACTCTCCCTACAGTACAACACAACTCTCCCTACAATACAACACAACTCTCCCTGCAATACAACACAACACAACTCCTACAATGCGACACAACACAACTCTCCTACAATACAATACAACACAACTCTCCCTACAATACAATACAATCTCCCTACCTCAATAATACAACTCTCCCTACAATACAACACAACACAACTCTCCTGCAATACAATACATAACCTCCCTACACAACACACAACACAACTCTCCATACAATACAATACAATTCTCCCTACAATACAGTGCAACACAACTCTCCCTACAATACAACACAACACAAGTCTCCCTACAATACAATACAACACAACTCCTCCTGCAGTACAACACAACTCTCTCTACAATACAA
Organism: Homarus americanus; assembly: GCF_018991925.1. Classification (NCBI taxonomy): domain Eukaryota; kingdom Metazoa; phylum Arthropoda; class Malacostraca; order Decapoda; family Nephropidae; genus Homarus; species Homarus americanus. Next base: position 23,658 of record NW_024729737.1, on the reverse strand, counting down.
CACAACACAACTCTCCCTACAATACAACACAACACAATTCTCCCTACAATACAATACAACTCTCCCTACAATACAATGCAACACAACTCTCCCTACAATACAACACAACACAACTCTCCCTACAATACAAGACAACTCTCCCTGCAATACACCACAACTCTCCCTAAAATACAATACAACACAATTCTCCCTACAATACAACATAACTTCTCCAATACAACACAACACAATCCTCCCTACAATACAACACAACTCTCCCTTTACAATACAACAATTAAAAAACTTAACTACACTTCAACACAATCCTCCTACAATACAGTATAACAGAATCCTCCCTACAATAATAATATAACACAAACTCTCCACAATACAGTACAATCCTCTACAATACAAAAACAACCCTCCCCTACCACATATAACACACAACACAATCCTCCCTACAATACAACACACAACACAACCTCCCAACAGTCACAATACAACATAACCCCTCCCTAATACAACACAACTCTCCCTACATAAATACACAACTCTCCCACAATACAACACACCTCCTACAATACAATACAATGCAACTCTCCCTACAATAACAACACAACTCCTCCCTACAATACAACACAACATATCCTCCCCATAATACAGTACAACAAAACTCTCCCCCTACAATACAATGCAACACAACTCTCCTACAATAAACACAACTGCAATAATACAATACAACACAATTCCTCACACAATACAAACACAACCTCCTATAATACAACACAACTTTCTCCCTACAATGCAATACATAACACAATCCTCCCCTACACACGACACAACTCTCCCCTACGATACAATACACAACACAACTTCTCCCTACACATAACACAACTCTCCCTACAGTACAGCACAACACAACCCTCCCTACAATACAACACAACACAACTTCCCTACAATAAACACAACACAATCCCCTACAATACAATATAATACAACACAACTCTCCCTATAATACAAACACACACTCCCACAATACAACACTACAACTCTCCCTTACACATAACACACAACTTCTCCTTACAATAACACCACACAACTCTCCCCTACATACAACACAACACAACTCTTCCCAACAAACACACAACATAACTTCTCCCTACAATACAGTACAACAGAACTCCCCTACAATACAATACAACACAACTCTCTACAAAACAACACACAAAACAATCCCTCCCTTGCAGTACACAAACTCTCCCTACAACACAACACAACTCTCCCTAAATACAACATAACACAACACAACACAACTCTCCCCAATCAACACAACACAACCTCCCTACAAAACAACACAAAACAAACTCCCTACAATACAGTACAACAGAACTCTCCCTACAATACAACATAACACAACACAATTCCCTACAATACAACATAACACAACACAACACAATCCTCCATACAATGCAACACTATATACACATTAAACACAAAACACCTCTCCCTACAATACACACACAACACAACTCTCCCCAATGCAATACAACTCTACCTACACATAAAACACACAACACAACCTTCCCCTACAATACAACATAACACAACTCTCCTCCTACAACATACACAACTCTCCCTACAATACAACACACCATACAACACTCCCTACAACACAACACAAAACAAACACCCTATAACACTGCCCTCTAGTTTTTTGAGGTTTGTGTATATTGCTTTCTGGGTGTATTTTGCTGCTGATCTCAAAAATGTTATCCATTTTGCTCAATCAGGTCAGAATTTTGTGCTATAGCATTTTAAGCGGAGATTCAGATAAAATATTGGCAATTTTCGCTCAAAATGGGGTCCTCATATTCGTTCATTAAAAAATCATCGAGACATTGGCAACCTCACAGAAAAATTTCGGTCAGTTTTAATGGCCTTACGATGCAATTAAATAACACCCACATGCTGTAACCATTTAAATGTCTGCCGTCACAAAGGAAAAATATATGTCCTTTTTTTTTACATATATTTTTCAATTATATTTCTTTTCATCTGGTGGTACATGGCATGTTTCCTCTGTCTGTGGGATAGTCGAGCAACAAGCAGCACTACATGCAGCGTGACTGGCCTGCAAGAAGTGGACTTACTCCAGGTTCTCTATGTTGTTGCCCATCTGGTGAATCCGCAGAACATTCTTCTTCTGCCACTGCACATCAAGCTCGGTCTGTTCAAAAACTTTGTAAAGGCACTGGACAAAAAAGCCAGGCTTTCATTTTCTGAAAAAAAAATTTCCAAAAGTCAGTGAGGCAAAGCTGAATGCGGTACATTAGCCCTCAGATCAGAAACTTTTCAAAGATCCCAAGTTTGATTGCAGCATGAGATGTAAATAGAAAAAAGCCTTTAAGTCTATTGTCTCCAATTTTCTTGCAACTACAGAAGTCCAGTATGAACGAAGTTGTTGAACCTACTTCTTAGCACAAAGTTCTTGGTGCATGCATGTCATCAAGATGCACTTCCTCAGCTCCCACTTGGACTACTTTCAGAGAACTGTGGTGATGTGGTGAGAACAAGGAAAAGCTATCAAGATATCCGTGTAATGGAGAGCGGTACCAGGTCGCTGGGATATCAACATGCTCGCCGACTACTGTTGGTGTCTGTAGGACGTGAACACCAACCACCAAAAGAAATTCTCTCTCGACAGCCATTTATGCATGTCTAACTGTAAAGGCATCTGTAGTTGACATATTTTGGTCCTATGTGTTGTGGTTACATTTCTTATGATATATTTTGCATAAAAATTTTGACATCATATTTAAGATTTTGATTTTTCCTAATTCCCATAGCATAAAAATCTGACCTGATTGAGGCAAAAATGAATGGCAATTTTAATCAGCACGCAAACTACATAAAAAATCAGCTAGAAACCCGCACCTCATGAATTTTTTCCATGCAGCCCAGTGTAATACAACACAAGACAACTAACCTACAACACAACACAACTCTCCTACAATACAACACCATACAACACTAACACAACACAACTACAAAACAACAACACACCCTATAATACAACACAAGACAACTCACCCTAATACAATAATACAACTCTCCTACAATACAATGCAACACAACTCCCCCCACAATACAACACAACTCTCCCTACAATACAACACAAAACAACTCCTACAACACAATACAACCTCCCTACAATACAGTGCAACACAACTCTCCCTACAATACAACACAACACACCCTCCCTGCAATACAACACAACTCTTCCTACAATACAACACAACACAACTCTCCCTACACAACACAACACAACCCCCTACAATACAATACAACTCTCCCTACAATTCAATGCAACACAACTCTCCCTACAATACAACATAACACAACTCTCATAATACAAGACAACTCTCCCCAATACACCACAACTCTCCCTACAATGCAATACAACACAATTCTCCCTACAATACAACACAACTCTCCCTTACAATAAAACACAACATAACTCTCCAATACAACACAACTCTCCCTACAATACAACACCACACAATCCCCTAACTACATTTCAACACAACACAACCTCCCACAATAAAGTACAACAGAATTCTCCCTACAATACAACACAACACAACTCTCCCTACAATACAACAACACAACACAATCCCTCCACAATACAATACAACTCTCCCTACACACCAATGCAACACAACTCTCCCTACAATACAACACAACACAACTCTCCCTACAATACAACACAACATAACTCTCCCACAATACAATACACCAAACTCTCCCTACAATACAACACAACACAACTCTCTCTACAATACAACACAACACAACTCTCCCTACAATACAACACAACACAACCTCCCTACAATACAATACACTAACACAACTCTCCCTACAATACACACACACAACTCTCCCTACATACAATACAACACAACTCTCCCTACAATACAACACCACACAACTCTCCCTACAATACAACACACAACACAACTCTCCCACAATACAACACAACATAACCTCCCTACAATACAGTACAACACAACTCCCCTACAATACAGCAACACAACTTCTACAATACAACACAACTCTCCCTACAATACAATACAACACAACTCTCCCTACAATACAACACAACCTCCACAATACAATACACAACACAACCTCCCCTACAATACAACACAACTCTCCCTACAATGCAATACAACACAACTCTCCCTACACATACACAATCCTCCCACAATACAATACAACACAACCCTCCCTACAATACAATACAACACAACTCCCCTACAATACAACACAACACAACTCTCCTACAATACAACACACAACATAACTCTCCCTACAATACAACACACATCACAACTCCGCCACACAAATACACATAACACAACTCCCTTACAATACAACACAACCTCCCACAACACCATACAACCTCCCACAATACAATACAACACAACCTCCCTACAATACAACACCACAACTCTCCCTACAATACAAACACAACACAACTCTCCCTACAATACAACACAACATAACTCTCCCTGCAATACAGTACAACAGAACTCTCCCTACAATACAATACAACACAACTCTCCCTACAATACAACACAACACAACTTCTCCTACAATACACACACACAACTCTCCCTACAATACAACACAACACAACTCCCCTACAATACAATACAATACAACACATCTCCCCTACAATACAACACAACTCTCCCTACAATACAACACCATACAACTCTCCTACAATAATACAACACAACCTCCTACAATACATCCACACAACTCTCCCTACAATACAACACAACACAACTCTCCTACAATACAATACAATACAACACTCTCCCTACAATACAACACCATACAACTCTCCTACAATACAATACAACACAACTCTCCTACAATACAACACCACAACTCTCCCTACAATACAGTACAACAGAACTCTCCCTACAATACAACACAACACAACTCTCCCTACAATACAACATAACACAACTCTCCCTAATACAACACAACACAACTCCTACAATACAACATAACACAACTCTCCCTGCAATACAACACACTTCCTAATACAATACAATACAACTCTTCCTACAATACAACACAACACAACTCTCCTACAATACAACACAACTCTCCTATACAACATAACACAGCACAACACAACTCTCCATACAATACAACACAATATAACCTCCTACAACACAACACAAAACAACTCTCCTGCAATACAACACAACCTACTCCCTACAATACAATACCATCTACCTCAATACAACACAACACAACCTTCCCTACAATACAACACAACACAACTCTCCCTACAATACAACATAACACAACACAACACAACTCTCCCTACAATACAACCATACAACACTCCCTACAACACAACACAAAACAACACACCCTATAATACAACACAAGACAACTCACCGTACAACACAACACAACTCTCTACAATACAACACCATACAACCTCCCTACAACACAACACAAACAACACACCCTATAATACAACACGACAACTCTCCATGCAACACAAGACAACTCACCTATACAACACAACACAACTCCCTACAATACAACACCATACAACTCTCACAACACAACACAAAACAACTACACCCTATAATACAACACAAGACAACTCACCCTACAATACAATACAACTCTCCTACAATACAATGCAACTGCTCTCCTCAATACAATACAACTCTCCCTACAATACAGTGCAACACAACTCTCCTACAATACAACACAACACAACTCTCCCTACAATACAACACAACTCTCCCTACAATGCAATACAACACAACTCTCCCTACAATACAACACAACTCTCCCTACAATACAATACAACACAACTCTCCCTACACAATACAACACAACTCTCTCCCCAGTACAGCACAACACAACTCTCCCTACAATACAACACAACACAACTCTCCCTACAATACAACATCACAACTCTCCCACATACAATACAATACAACACAACTCTCCCTACAATACAACACAACTCTCCCTCAATACAACACCATACAACTCTCCCTACAATACAACACAACACTCTCCTACAATACAACACAACATAACTCTCCCTGCAATACAGTACAACACAACTCTCCCTACAATACAATACAACACAACTCTCCCTACAATACAACACAAAACAACTCTCCCTACAATACAGTAAGCACAACTCTCCTAATACAACACAACACAACTCTCCCTACAATACAACACAACACAACTCTCCTGCAATACAACACAACACTCCCTACAATACAATACAACACAACTCTTCCTACAATACAACACAACACAACTCTCCCTACAATACAACACAACTCTCCCTACAATACAACATAGCACAACACAACCTCCTACAATACAACATAACACAACACAACACAACTCCCTACTATACAATACAACTCTACCTACAATACAACACAACACAACCTTCCCTACAATACAACACAACCTCTCCCTACAATACAACATAACACAACACAACACAACTCTCCCTACAATACAACACCATACAACCTCCTAACACAACACAAAACAACACACCCTATAATACAACACAACACAACTCTCCCTACAACACAACATATCTCCCTACAATACAACACCATACAACTCTCCCTACAACTGACACAACAAAAACACACCCATATACAACACAAGACAACTCACCCTACAATGCAACACAACTCTCCCTACAATACAACACAACTCTCCCTACAATACAACACAACACAACACTCCCCTACAATACAATACAACTCTCCCTCCAATGCAACACAACTCTCCTACAATACAACACAACACAAGTCTCTAATACAATACAACACAACTCTCCCTGCACTGCACACAACTCTTCCCACAATACAATACAACACAACTCTCCCTACATACAACACCACACAACTCTCCCTACAATACAACACAACACAACTCTCTCCTACAATACAACACAACACAACTCTCCTACAATACAATACAACACAACTCTCCCTACAATACAATACAACAAACTCTCACTACAATACAACATAACACAACTCTCCTATTACAATACAACACAACTCTCCTACAATACAACATAACACAACACAACACAACTCTCCCTAATACAACCCAACACAACTCTCCTACAATGCAACACAACACAACTCTCTCTGCAATACAACACACTCCCTACAATACAATACAACACAACTCTTCCTACAATACAACACAACACAACTCTCCTACAATACAATACAACACAACTCTCCCTACAATACAACACAACTCTCCTACAATACAACACAACTCTCCTACAATACAACATAACACAACACAACTCTCTACAATACAACATAACACAGCACAACACAACTCTCACAATACAACACAACACAATCTCCCTCCATTACAACACAACTCAACCTACAATACAACACAACACAACTCTCCCTACAATACAAACCTAACTCTCCCTACAATACAACACAACACTCTCCCTACGTGCAATACAACCTCCCTACAATACAATACAACACAACTCTCCTACAATACAACACAACACAACTCTCCTACAATACAACTCCTCTCCCCTTACAATACAACACAACTCTCCTACAACAACACCACACAACTCTCCTTACAATACAATACAACACAACTCTACCTACAATACAACACCACAACTCTCCCTACAATACAACACAACACAACTCTCCCTGCAACTAGCACCAACTCTCCCAATACAGTACAACCAAACTCCCTACAATACAATACAACACAACTCTCCTACAATACAACACAACACAGCTCTCCCACAATACAACTAGCCTAACTCCCTACAATACAATACAATACAACAACTCTCCCTACAATACAACACCACAACTCTCCTTACAATACAATACAACACAACTCTACCTACAATACAACACCACACAACTCTCCCTACAATACAACACAACAACTCTCCTACAATACAACACAACATAACTCTCCCTACAATACAGTACAACAAAACTCTCCCTAATTCAATGCAACACAACTCTCCTACAATACAACACAACTCTCCCTACAATACAATACAACACAACTCTCCCTACAATACAATACAACCCAACTCTCCTACAATACAATACAACACAAGTCTCCCTACAATACAACACAACTCTTCCTACAATACATACAACACAACTCCCTACAATACGACACAACTCTCCCTACAATACAATACAACAACTCTCCCTACAATACAACACAACACAACTCTCCTACAATACAATACAACTCTCCTACAATTCAATACAACACAACTCTCCCTACAATACAACACAACACAACTCTCCCTACAATACAATACAATACAACACAACTCTCCCTACAATACAACCTGCTCTCCTACAATACAATACAACACAACTCTCCCTACAATACAACACCACACAACTCTCCCACAATACAGTACAACAGAACTCTCCTACAATACAACACAACATCTCCTACAATACAACATAACACAACTCTCCCTACAATACAACACAACACAACTCTCCTAATACAACACAACACAACTCTCCCTGCAATACAACACACTCCCTACAATACAATTATCCTTCCTACAATACAACCTAACACAACTCTCCCTACAATACAACACAACTCTCCCTACAATACAACACAACACAACACAGCACAACTCTCCATACAACACAATATAACACTCCCTACAACACAACACAAACAACTCTCCTGCAATACAACAACACAACTCTCCCTACAATACAATACATCTACCTCCAATACAACACAACACAACCTTCCCTACAATACAACACAACACAACTCTCCTACAATACAACATAACACAACACAACTAACTCTCCCTACAATACAACACCTCTACTCCCTACAACACAACACAAAACAACACACCCTATACCACAACACAAGACCACCGTACAACACAACACAACTCTCCTACAACTACCATACAACCTCCCTACAACACAACACAAAACAACACACCCTATAATACAACACATGACAACTCACCGTACAACACAAGACAACTCACCGTACAACACAACACAACTCTCCCTACAATACAACACCATACAACTCTCCTACAACACAACACAAAACAACACACCCTATAATACAACACAAGACAACTCACCCTACAATACAATACAACTCCCTACAATACAATGCAACACAACTCTCCTCAATACAACTCCCTACAATACAGTACCATACAACTCCCTACAATACAACACAACACAACTCTCCCTACAATACAACACAACTCTCCCTACAATGCAATACAACACAACTCTCCCTACAATACGACACAACTCTCCCTACGATACAATACAACACAACTCTCCTACAATACAATACAACACAACTCTCCTACAGTACAGCACAACACAACTCTCCCTAATACAACACAATACAACTCTCCCTACAATACAAGACATCACAACTCTCCCTACAATACAATACAATACAACACAACTCTCCCTACAATACAACACAACTCCTCCAATACAACACCATACAACTCTCCTAATACAACACACAACTCTCCCTACAATACAACACAACACATAACTCTCCCTGCAATACAGTACAACAGAACTCTCCCTACAATACAATATAACACAACTCTCCTACAAAACAACACAAAACAACTCTCCTACAATACAATACAACAGAACTTCCCTACAATACAACACAACACAACTCTCCCTACAATACAACACAACACAACTCCTGCAATATAACACAACACTCCCTACAATACAATACAATACAACTCTTCCCTACAATACAACACAACACAACTCTCCACCATTACAACACAACTCCCTACAATACAACATAACACAACACAACCTCCCTACAATACAACATAACACAACACAACACTCTCCCTACTATACAATACAACTCTACCTATTAACACAAACCTACAATAACACAACACAACTCTCCCTACAATACAACATAACACAACACAACCTCTCTCCTACAATACAACACCAATACAACCTCACAACACAACACAAAACAACACTCCCTATAATACAACACAACACAACTCACCCTACAACCAGCATAACTCTCCCTAATACAACACCATACAACTCTCCCTACAACACAACACACAACAACACACCCTATACAACACAAGATAACTCACCCTAATACAACACAACTCTCCCTACAATACAACACAACTCTCCTACAATACAACACAACACAACCTCCCTACAATACAATACAACTCCCTACAATACAATCAACACAACTCCCTACAATACAACACAACACAAGTCTCCCTACAATACAATACAACACAACTCTCACAATACAACATAACACAACACAACACAACTCTCCCCAATACAACAACATAACTCTCCCTACAACACAACACAAAACAACTCTCTACAATACAACATACAACTCTACAATACAATACAACTCTACCTACAATACAACACAATACAACCTTCCCCAATACAACACAACACAACTCTCCCTACAATACAACACCATACAACCTCCCTACAACACAACACAAAACAACACACCCATAATACAACACAAGACAACTCACCCTACAACTAACACAACTCTCTACAATACAACACCATACAACACTCCCTCCTAAAGCACAAAACAACACACCATAATACAACACAAGACAACTCACCTACAATACAATACAACTCTCCTACAATACAATGCAACACAACTCCTACAATACCAACACAACTCCCTACAATACAACACAACACAACTCTCCCTAATACAATACAACTCTCCCTACAATACAGTGCAACACAACTCTCCTTACAATACAACACAACACAAGTCTCCCTACAATACAATACAACACAACTCCCTGCAATAACCCTCTCTTCCCTACAATACAACACAACTCTCCTGTACAACACAACACAACACTCACCACAATACCATAACTCTCCCTACAATACACCACAACTCTCCTACAATACAATACAACACAACTCTCACTACAATCTACACAACTCTCCTTACAATACAACACAAGACAACTCTCCCTACAATGCAACACAACTCTCCCTACAATACAACACAACTCTCCCTACAATACAACACAACACAACTCTCCTAATACAATACAACTCTCCTACATACAGTGCAACACAACCCTACAATACAACACAACACAACTCTCCCTACAATACAATACAACACAACTCCCTGCAATACAACACAACTCTTCCTACAATACAACACAACACAACTCTCCCTACAATACAACACAACACAACTCCCTACAGCAATACAACTCTCCTACAATACAATGCAACAACTCTACAATACAACACCATACAACTCTCCTACAATACAATACAACACAACTCCCTACAATACAACACCACACAACTCTCCCTGTACAACACAACACAACTCTCCTACAATACAACACAACATAACTCTCCCTACAATACAGTACAACAGAACTCTCCCTACAATAATACAACACAACTCTCCCTACAATACAACACAAAACAACTCTCCCTACAATACAGTACAACACTCCTACAATACAACACAACACAACTCTCCTACAATACAACACACCTCCTACACAACCTCCCTACAATACAACACAACACAACTCTCCCTACAATACAACACAACACAACTCTCCTGCAATACAACACCTCCCTACAATACAATACAACACAACTCTTCCTACAATACAACACAACACAACTCTCCTACAATACAACTGCTCTCCTACAATACAACATAACACAACACAGCACAACTCTCCATGTACAACACAATATAACCTCCCCAACCTGCAAAAACAACTCCCTGCAATACAACACAACTCTCCCTACAATACAACTCTACCTACAGCTAACAACACAACCTTCCCTACAATACAACACAACACAACTCTCCCTACAATACAACATAACACAACTCTCCCTACAATACAATACAACTCTCCCACAATACAATGCAACACAAACTCTCCCTACAATACAACACAACACAACTCTCCCTACAATACAATACAATACAACACAACTCTCCCTACAATACAACACCATACAACTCTCCCTACAATACAATACAACACAACTTTTCCTACAATACAACACCACAACTCTCCTACAATACAACACAACACAACTCTCCCTACAATACAACACAACATAACTCTCCCTACAAGCACAGTACAGAACTCTCCCTACAATACAATACAACACAACTCTCCCTACAAACAACACAAAACAACTCTCCTACAATACAGTACAACAGAACTCTCCCTACAATACAACACAACACAACTCCCTACAATCAACATAACACAACACAACACAACTCTCCTAATACAATACAATACAACTCTCCCTACAATACAACACAACACAACTCTCTCTGCAATACAACACACTCCTACAATACAATACAATACAACTCTTCTACAATACAACACAACACAACTCTCCCTACAATACAATACAACACAACTCCCTACAATACAACACAACTCTCCCTACAATACAACACAACTCTCCTACAATGCAACCTCTCCCTACAATACATCTAACTCTCTACAATGCAACATAACACAACACAACTCTCCCTACAATACAACACAACACAACTCTCCCTACAATACAATACAACTCTCCCTACAATACAGTGCAACACTACTCTCCTTACAATACAACACAACACACGTCTCCCTACAATACAATACAACACAACTCTCCCTGCAATACAACACAACTCTTCCTACAATACAACACAACACAACTCTCCCTACAATACAACACAACACAACACTCCCTACAATACAAGACAACTCTCCCTACAATACACCACAACTCTCCCTACAATACAATACAATACAATTCTCACTACAATACTACACAACTCTCCTTACAATACAACACAAGACAACACACCCTACAATGCAACACAACTCTCCCTACAATACAAAACAACTCTGCCTACAATACAACACAACACAACACTCCCTACAATACAATACAACTGTCCCTACAATACAGTGCAACACAACTCTCCCTACAATACAACACAACACAAGTCTCCCTACAATACAATACAACACAACTCTCCCTGCAATACAACACAACTCTTCCTACAATACAACACAACACAACTCTCCCTACAATACAACACAACACAACTCTCCCTACAATACAATACAACTCTCCCTACAATTCAATGCAACACAACTCTCCCTATAATACAACACAACACAACTATCCCTACAATACAATACAATACAACACAACTCTCCCTACAATACAACACAACTCTCCCTACAATACAACACCATACAACTCTCCCTACAATACAATACAACACAACTCTCCCTACAATACAACACCACACAACTCTCCCTACAATACAACACCACACAACTCTCCCTACAATACAACACAACATAACTCTCCCTACAATCCAGTACAACAGAACTCTCCCTACAATACAATACAACACAACTCTCCCTACAAAATAACACAAAACAACTCTCCCTACAATACAGAACAACAGAATTCTCCCTACAATACAACACAACACAACACAACACAACTCTCCCTACAATACAACACAACACAACTCTCCCTACAATACAACACAACACAACTCTCCCTGCAATACAACACAACACTCCCTACAATACAATACAATACAACTCTTCACCGTACCAACACAACACAACTCTCCCCTACAATACTGTGAGACTCTCCTACAATACAACATAACACAACACAACACAACTCTCCATACAATACAACACCATATAACACTCACTACAACACAACACAAAACAACTCTCCCTACAATACAACACAACACAACTCTCCCTACAATACAATACAACTCTACCTACAATACAACACAACACAACCTTCCCTACAATAAAACACAACACAACTCTCCCTACAATACAACATAACACAACACAGCACAACTCTCCCTACAATACAACACCATACAACACTCCCTACAAGACAACACAAAACAACACACCCAATGATACAACACAAGACAACTCACCGTACAACACAACGCAACTCTCCCTACAATACAACACCATACAACACTCCCTACAACACAACACAAAACAACACACCCTATAATACAACACAAGACAACTCACCCTACAATACAATAAAACTCTCCCTACAATTCAATGGAACACAACTCTCCCTACAATACAACACAACACAACTCTCCCTACAATACAATACAACTCTCCCTACAATTCAATGCAACACAACTCTCCCTACAATACAACACAACACAACACAACACAACTCCCACAATACAACACCATACAACCTCACAACACAACACAAAACAACACACCCTATAATATAACACAAATACTCACCTACAATACAATACAACTCTCCCTACAATACAATACAACACAACTCTCCCTGCAATACAACTCTCCCCAATACAGTGCAACACAACTCTCTACAATACAACACAACACATATCTCCCTACAATACAATACAACACAACTCCTGCAATACAACACAACTCTTACCAATACAACTACCACAGCTCTCCCTACAATACAACACAACACAACTCTCCCTCCTAATACAACTCTCCCTACAATTCAATGCAACACAACTCTCCTACAATACAACACCAACACAACTCTCCCTACAATACAGACAACTCCCTACAATACACCACAACTCCCTACAATACAATACAACAAAACTCTCCTGCAATACAACACAACTCTCCTACAATACAACACAACACAACTCTCCCTACAATACAACACAACTCTCCTACAATACAACACAACTCCTACAATACAACATAACTACAACACAACACAACTCTCCCTACAATACAACACAACACAACTCTCCTACAATACAATGCAACACAACTCTCCCTACAATACAACACAATTCCCTATACAACCCTCACTCTCCCTACAATACAATACAACACAACTCTCCCTACAATACAACACAACACAACTCCCTACAATACAACACAACGCTTATCTCCTACAATACAATACAACCCACTTCCCTACAATACAATACCAACACAACTTCCCTACAATCATTAAACACAACTCTCCCTACAATACAACACAACACAACTCTCCCTACAATACAACACAACACAACTCTCCCTCTAATACAACACAACACAACAACCTACAATACAACACAACACACCTTCCCCTATAATACAATACAACACAACTCTCCCTACAATACAACACAACACAACTCTCCCCAATACAAACAACTCTCCCTACAATACAATAAACCAACTCCCCAACACAACACTACACAACTCCTCCTGCACATAATACAAACACAACTCTCCTTACAATACAACACACAACCTCCCAATACAGCACAACACAACCTTCCTACAATACAATACAACACAACTCTCCCTAATACAACACAACTCCCCACAATACAACACAACTCTCCACAATACAACACAACTCTCACCACAATACAACACAACACAACTCTCCCCATAATGCAATACAACACAACTCTCCCTACAATACAACACAACTCCTACAATACAACACAACACAACTCTCCCTACAATACAACACAACACAAACTCTCTACAATACAACACAACTCACCCCCCAATACAACACAACATAACTCTCCCTACAATACCACAACACAACTCCCCTGCAAAACACAACCTCCCTACAATACAATACAATACAACTCTTCCCTACAATACAACACAAACACAACTCTCCCTACCAATACAACACAACTCCCTCCACAATACAAACACGCACAACACAAATCTCCTACAATACAACATAACACAACACAACACAACTTCATACAATACAACAACATATAACACTCCTACAACACAACACAAAACAACCCTCCCTACAATACAAATACAATCTCCCTACAATACACATAACTTCTACAATAAACAACACAACACAACCTTTACACATAAATACAACAAAACTCCTACAATACAATATAACACAACACAACAAAACTCTAACACACAACAACCATACAACACTCCTACAACACAACACAAAACAACACACCCTATAATACAACACAAGACAACTCACCTACAACACAACACAACTCTCCACAATACAACACCATACAACACCCTACAACACAACACAAACAACACACACCTAATACAACACAAGACAACTCACCCTACCAACTCTCCTACACCAATGCAACACAACTCTCCCTACAATACAACACAACTCCCTACAATACAACACAACACAACCTCCCTACAATACAATACAATCCTCCACAATACAGTGCAACACTACTCTCCTACAATACAACACAACACAACACAACCCTACAATACAAGACAACCCTCCCTCAATACACCACAACTCTCCCTACAAATAATACAATACAACTCAATACAACACACAATCTCCTACAATGCAAACTAAAAACAATCCTCCCATAAAACATAACTTCTCCTACAATACAAATAACTCTCCCTACAATACAATACACAACCTCTAATATACACTTCAACACAACTCTCCTACAATACATTACAAATAGAATTCCTCCTACAATACAATACAACACAATTCTCCTCAATACAAACATAACACAACACAACACAACACTCCCTACAATACAACACACAACACAACCCTCCCTACTACATAAAGTAAATACAAATCTCCCACAATACACATAACACAACTCTCCCTTACAATACAAATACAACACAACTTCCTCACATAATACAACACAAGTCAACTCAAACAATACAACACAACACAATCTCCCTACACATACAATAAACACAACTCTCCCAAATACAACACAAAACATAACTCTCCATGATGCAATACAACACAACTCTCCCTACAACACAATACAACACAACCCTCCCTACAATACAACACAACACAACCTCCCTACACAACACAAAACAACTCTCCATACAATACAATACAACACAACTCTCCTACAATACAACACCACAACTCTCCTTATAATACAATACAACACAACTCTACCTACAATACAACACCACACAACTCTCCCTACAATACAACACAACACAACCTCCCCAATACAACACAACATAACTCCTCCCTACAATACAGTACAACAAAACTTCCCTACAATACAATACAACACAACTTTCCCAACAATACAACATAACACAATCTCCCCTAATAAAATACAATACAACACAACTCTCCCGTACAATACAACACAACACAACTCCTACTCATACATAAACATTAACTCTACCTACAATACAACACCACACAACTCCCACAATACAACACAACACAACTCTCCCTACAATAAAACACAACATAACTCTCCCGCAATACAGTACAACAAAACTCCCCCTACATTTCAAATACAACACAACTCTCCTACAATACAACACAACTTCTCCTACAATAGAATACCAACACAACTCACTACAATACAATACAAACACAACTCTCCCTACAATACAATACAACACAAATCCCTACAATACAACACAACTTCTTTCCTACAATACAATACAACACAACCCTCCCTACAATACGACACAACCTCTCACAATACAATACAAACACACTCTCCCAATACAACACAACACAACTCCCTACAAACAATACAACTTTCCTACACACAATGCAACACAACTCTCCCTACAATACAATACAACACAACTCTCCCTACAATACAAATACAATACAACACAACTCTCCCTACAATACAAATACCATACAACCCTCCCTACAATACAACACAACACAACCTCCCTACAATACAAACACCACACAACTCTCCCTACAATACAACACAACACAACCTCCCACAATACAACACACAACATAACTCTCCCTACAATACATACAACAGAACCTCCTACAATACAATACAACACAACTCTCCCTACAAAACAACACAAAACAATCTCCTACACAAGACAAACAGAACCTCCCTTACAACACAAACACAATTCCCTACAATACAACATAACACAACACAACAAAATTCCCTACAATACACATACACAACTCTCCCTACAATAAACACAAACACAACTTCCTTGCATACAACACACTCTCTACAACACAATACAACCTCTTCCTACAATACAACACAACACAAATCTCCCTACAACACAACACAATCTTACAACAAATATAACAAAACACAACACAAAATCTCCCTATAATACAACACAATATAACACTCCTACAACACAACACAAAATAACTCCCTGCAATACAACACCATACAACACTCCCACAACACAACACACAAAACAACACACCCTATAATACAACACAAGACAACACCACCCTACAATACAATACAACTCTCCCTACAATACAATGCAACACAACTCTCCCTACACACAACAAACTCTCCCTACAAAACAACACACCAAAAACTCTCCACAATACAATACAACCCTCCCTACAATACAATGTAACACAACTCTCCCTACAATACAACACAACACAAGTCTCCCTACAATACAATACAACACAACCCTCCCCTACAATACAACACACCTCCCTACAATACAACACAACACAACTCTCCCTACAATACAACATACCAACTCTCCCTACAATACAACACAACTCTCCCACATACAATGCAACACAACTCTCCTACAATACAACACAACACAACTCTCCCTACAATACAAGACACAACTCTCCCTACAATACACAACACAACTCTCCCTACAATACAATACAACACAACTCTCCCTACAATACAACACAACCTCCCATAATACAACATAACACAACCTCCCTACAATACAACAACACAACTTCCCTACAATACAATACCACACAACTCTAATTACAATACAACACACACTCTCCCACAATATAGTACAATACAATTCTCCCTACAATACAATACAACACAACTCTCCCTACAATACAACATAACACAATACAACACAACTCTCCTTCAATACAACACAACACAACTCTCCCAATACAATTAAATACAACTCTCCCTACACAAACACAACTTCTCCTACAATACAACACAACACAACTCTCCCTACAATACAATACAACACAATCCTCCCTACAATACAACACAACACAACTTCCCAATACAACACAACACAACCTCTCCAAATACAATACATAATACAACTAATCCCTACAATAAATACATAACACAACTCTCCCTACAATACAATACAAACACAACTCTCCCTACAATACAACATAAATACAACTTCTCTTTACAATACAACACAAATACAACTTCTCCCTAGTAATACAATACAACACAACTCCCTCAAACACACAACACAAATATAACCTCTCCCTACAATACAACATAAATACACCTTCCCTAAAAACACAACATAAACACAACTTCTCTACAATATAAAACAACCTCCTTACAATACAATAAAACACAACTTCTCTTACAATACAACACAACACAATCTCCCTTACACATAATACACATAACTTCCCTATAACACAACACAACTCCTCCCTACAATACAATACAACACAACTCTCCCTGCATAATACACAAACACAACTTCCCTAACAACACAACATAACTCCCCTACAATAAACACACAACTCTCCCTACAATACAACACAACACAATCCCTCCACAATACAATACAACAAAATCCTCCCTAATACAACACAACATAAACTCCCTACAACACAACAACTCTCTACAATACAAAACACAACACAACCTCCAATACAACACAACACATTCTCCCTACAATACAACACAACAACTCTCCCTACAATAAACACAACACTCCATAACAATATAATACAACACAACTCTCCCTACAACACAACACAACACAACTCTCCCTTACAACACAATACAACACAATCCCTACAATACAACACAACACAATCCTCCCTACAATACAGTACAACAGAACTTCCCAATATAATACAATACATCTCCCACAATACAACACAACACAACCCTCCCTACAATACAACAAAACACAACTCTCCCCTATAATACAACAACTCTCCCCACAATACAACACAACATAACCTCCCCAATACAACACATAACTAAACTCCCTACAATACAACACAATACAACTCTCCTTACAATAATACAACAACTCTCCCTACAATACAACACAACACAACTCCCTACAATAATACAACACCATACATCTCCTACAATACAACACAAATACAACTTCTCTTACACATATACAACACAATCTCCTTACAATAATACAAACACAAAAAACAAACCTAAAACAACTTCCTACAATACAAAACACAATCCTCCCTATAATAACACAACAACTCTCCCTACAATATAACATAACACACAACACAACACAACTCTCCTCAATACAACACAACACAATTTTCCTACAATACAACACAAATCACAACTCTCCCTGCTAATACAACACAACTCTTCCTACATAAACATAACACAACACAACTCTCCTTGCAATACAACATAACACAACAACACAACTCTATACACACAAACAACACAACTCTCTACAATACAACACAACACAACTCTCCCTACATAACATACACAATCCTCCTACAATACAACACTATACAACACTCCATACAACACAACACAATCCTCCTACAATACAACACAACACAATTCTCCTTACAATACAATATAAACTCTCTCCTAATGCAACACACACAACCTTCCTACATAACACAACACAATCCTCCCCAATACAACATAACACAACACAACACAACTCTCCTTACAATACAACACATACAACACTCTACAACACAACATAAAAACAACACACCTCTATAATACAACAACACAACTACTAACACAAATACAACTCTCCCTACAATACAAAAAACCATACTAACAACTCCCTACAACACAACACAACACAACTCTCCCTATATACAACACCAAATACAACTCACCCCTACACATAATACACAACTCTCCTACAATACATGCAACACACAACTCTCCTGCAATACAAACATACCTCCCGCTAATACACCACAACACACTCTAACCAATACAATACAACCTCCCCTACAATACAGTAACACAACTCTCCTACAACATAACATGTCTCCTCCAATATACAACACAACTCTTCCTGCACATAACACAACTCTTCCCTACAATACAACACAACACAATCCTCCCTACAATACAACACAACACAATCTCTCATACAATACAACTCCCTACAATACAATACAACACAACTCTCTCCCTACAATACAACAAAAACTAACTTCTCTCCCCTACAATACAATACAAAAACAACTCTCCTTACAATACAACACAAATTCTCCTTACAGCAACACAAACTCTCCCTACAATACAATACAACACAATCCTCCTACAATACAACACCAACTAAATCCTCCCTAATACAACACAACACAACTCTCCCTAATACAACACAACATAACTCTCCCTACACACAGTACACAGAACTTCCCTACACAATACAACACAACTCTCCCTACAAAACAACAATAATAAACATTCTCCCAATACAGCATAACACAACCTCCCTAATACAACACAACTTCCCTACAATACAACACAACACAACTCTCCTCACAACACAACACAATCCTCCCTACAATACACAACAACACAACTCTCCCCAATACAACACAACTCTCCCTACAATACACCACCATACAACCCTCCCTACAATACAATACAACACAACTCTTACAATACAACACCACACAACTCTCCCTACAATACAACACAACACAACTCCCCTACAATACAACACAACATAACTCTCCCTACAATACAGTACACTTCCCTACAATACAATACAACACAACTCTTACAAACAACACAAAACATTTCCACAATACAGTACAACAGAATCCTCCCCAATACAACACAACTCCCTACACATAACACAACTCTCCCTACAATACAACACCTTCATACATCCTCCCTAATACAACATACACAATCCTCCCTTGCTAATACAACACAACACAACTCTCCCACAATACAACACAACACAACTCTCCCTACAATACAATACAAATCAAACTTCTCTCCAATACAATACAACACAACTCTCCCTACAATACAACACAAAACAACTCTCACAATACACACAACACATACCTCCTACAATACAACACAACTCTCCTTCCAATACAACACAACTCTCCTATAATCAACACAACACAACTCTCTCATAATACAACACAACTCTCCCATAATACAACACAACACAACTCTCCCTACAATACAACACAACTTCCCTACAATACAACACAACTCTCCCTACAATACAACACAACACAATCCCCCCACCATAATACAACACAACCTCCCTACACACATACAACACAACTCTCCCTACAATACAATACAACACAACTCTCCATACAAATATAACACAACACAACACAACTCTCCCTACAATACAAATACAACTCTCCCTACAATACAGTGCAAACACAACTCACCCTACAATACAACACAACACAAGTCTCCCTACAATACAATACAACACAACTCTCCTGCAATACAACACAACTCTTCCCACAATACAACACAACACAATCCTCCCTACAATACAACACAACACAACTCTCCCTACAATACAATACAACTCCCTACAATTCAATGCAACACAACCCTCCCTACAATACAACACAACACAACTCTCCCCACAATACAATACAATACAACACAACTCTCCACAATACAACACAACTCTCCCACAATACAACACCATACAACTCTCCTACAATACAATACAACACAACCTCCCTACAATACAACACCACACAACCTCCCTACAATACAACACAACACAACCTCTTCCTACAATACAACACAAACATACTCCTCCTACATTACAGTACAACAGAACCTCCCTACAATACAATACAACACAACTCTCCCTACAAAACAACACACAAAACAACTCTCCCTAATACAGTACAACAGAACTCTCCCTATACAACACAACATAACTCTCCCTACAATACAACACAACACAACTCTCCTGCAATACAACACAACACTCCCTTACAATACAATACCATACAACTCTTCCTACAATACAACACAACACAACTCTCCCTACAATACAACACAACTTCTCCACAATACAACATAACACAACACAACTCTCCTACAATACAACATAACACAACACAACACAACTCTCCATACAATGCAACACTATATAACACTCCTACAACACAACACAAAACAACTCTCCCTACAATACAACACAACACAACTCTCCTCACAAGACAATACAACTCTACCTACAATACAACACAACACAACCTTCCCTACAATACAACACAACACAACTCTCCCTACAATACAACATAACACAACACAACACAACTCTCCCTACAATACAACACCATACAACACTCTACAACACAACACAAACAACACACCTATAACACTGCCCTGCATAGTTTTTGAGGTTTGTGTATTATTAGCTTTTCTGGGTGTTTTGCATGCTGATCTCAAAAATGTTATCCATTTTGCTCA
>NW_024729736.1:0-10355 GCF_018991925.1 Homarus americanus | reverse complement strand
ATTAGTTATTATATGTCTTATTTGTGTCACTCATGTTACTTGTATATTATTTGTAATTCGTAACCCATTCCCCAAATATGTAACTGTATATTTTCAGCCTTCTGGCTGCCAAGCACTTTCAATAAACCGTTAATTATTATTATTATTATTATTATTATTATTTATATGTTGGCCCATACCAACTCACTCCCCTGAACCCTCCTCCCCACCGGACTATCAACAAGTTCTTGCCATAAGGTACTACCTCATTTGGCAAAGGAATGGAACCAGTGATGAATAGTGGTGAACAGTGCTTAACTCAGTGAAAAACAACTCGGCAGTTGAGTCTTACCCAAGCTAGCTAACCACCTTCACACAGTGAGGTCCCAGGTACCCAGTTATACTTCCCCTGAGACTCCACGATAGAGAGGCCTGGGACCACACCTCACCCACTTGAATGAGTGAGTCATGTCGACCACGTGGTGTCCCCAAGATGCTACGACAACACGTAGTGAATGTTTTGCTACAGCATCATCATGTGAATTTCCTCATAACACTATCTGTGAGGTAACTGCTACATCATCAGGCCCCTCATAACGCCATCTGTGAGGGAGTTACTACACTACGTGTCTGGTGTTCAACACCTCACCTTACATGATCTATGCGTGCAAACATTAATCTGTATGTTCACTGTGTGCTCCTTCACCTTTCTCTAATGAGGGCTTTTGTTAAACCACCAATGTATGTACTAAGTCAATTGTGTCCAATGTATACTTTCGAAAAGCCCTTGTTTGGGTTAGGTAGGAGAGAGTAGTCGTCATTATTGTCCAAGCCACATTATTTATTTCTATATATAAGTAATGTAGGCTGGTTTTTAAATACCTCAATCCCCTAACGGTGCCGTTTGTATATTAAGAAATACCGAAGCCATACAGTACAACACCAGCGAATATGAAGTATCACTGTAACCGGCAACTGTTACTCACTCATACCTACATACATATATAGAGTCTTTACAGAATGATAGCAGACACGAGGAAGACGAACAACAAGAGGAGAAGAGTTAGAAGAAAATCAACTTCAAGCTAAGAAGAAGAATACCAAGACATTTCCTCCAAACAAGAAAACAACACACACAATCAAGCCGACCAAACACTGAGAAACCATGGCGGAACCCAACATGCACCGGACGCTTGACCTGACTCTATCCTGCCGCATCCAGGCGAGTTGCTGCTTAAAGTCCCTCACGCAAGCGCTGTTTAGCCACTGCACCTATTCTA
Source organism: Homarus americanus (assembly GCF_018991925.1). Classification (NCBI taxonomy): domain Eukaryota; kingdom Metazoa; phylum Arthropoda; class Malacostraca; order Decapoda; family Nephropidae; genus Homarus; species Homarus americanus. Next base: position 9,096 of record NW_024729736.1, on the reverse strand, counting down.
TCCTCCTAAAATTCACTTCAATCCCCCCCTGCCACTAGCATGTTATGTATGTATGTATGTATGTATGTATGTATGTATGTATGTATGTATGTATGAATGAATGCTAACTGCAACTTTGCGTATTAAAACTCATTACTCTTACCGAAGTAATATAGTGCGTGGTTATGTTATGTCATGTTAGGATAGATTATAAACTACATTGGGTTACATTTCGTGAGGTTCGGTGACGCTACAGGAAGTTAGGTGAGGTACCTGGAGGTTAGGTGAATGTTGACTGACTGACTGACAATTATTAGGAAGTGGTTCCAACACGTTCACACACAACCTATACTCATACCACAAGTCCAGAATTAGAGAGGATCATGTTATTGGATATATTTTCAACGATTTACTCAGTGTCTAACCAACTCTTTAGCGATGTAAATGTGGACCTAAAATTAGGTCCGTATATTTGTTTGTCGTGGTGGTGGTGGTGGTGTGCGCCCGTCCATCAGGTTGATTAACCACCAAAACCATAAAGGGTGCGGCCCTGCCGTTTCAGGGCATACACCACATCCATGGCGGTGACGGTCTTCCTTTTTGCGTGCTCGGTGTAGGTGACGGCGTCACGGATGACGTTCTCCAGAAACACCTTGAGGACGCCGCGGGTCTCCTCGTAGATGAGGCCGGATATACGCTTAACACCTCCACGCCGAGCTAGACGACGAATGGCGGGCTTGGTGATACCCTGGATGTTGTCACGAAGCACCTTACGATGACGCTTGGCGCCACCCTTTCCAAGTCCCTTGCCTCCTTTGCCTCGTCCAGTCATGTTGTTGTGGTTGCTACTACAGGTGGTCCTGGTGTGGCTTCGCCGAATCGAATCGAAAAATGCTAGTGACAGGGGGGAAGGAGGTTCAGGAGAAGAATAAAGGGAGGATTGAAGTGAATTTTAGGAGGAGAGAACAGATGCAGTGGCTAAACACCGCTTGCGTGAGGGATTATAAGATGGAGGCAGCCACAGCAACCCGCCTGGACGCGGCAGGGAGGCGAAAAGACAAGGCCAGGCTAGCGTCAGGTCAAGCGTCAGGTGCGTGTTGGGTTGGGCAATGGATGTTCAGTGCTTGGTCGGCTTGATTGTGTTTTTGTTTCTTGTGTGGAGGGGATGTCTTGGTCTTCTTAGCTTGATGTCGATTTTCTTCTCACTCTCCTCCTCTTCTTGCTCTCTTGGAGTGTCCATTCGTTTGTGTTTGGGTCTTCTTGTTCGTCTTCCTCGTGTATTAAGTCCTCATAGGTGTGGAAGAAGTCAGAGACGGTGAGGTTGACCACGTGGGCTTCAGCTCCACGGGCCACGTGGTGTTCTTGGTTCTGTGTGGTGGGCGTCTTCTCTTGAGTTTTCTTTTCTTGGTTTTTCTTTTCTGCTGGTTTTTTCTTTTCTTGGGAGCGTACAGCAAGGAGGGCCTCTTTGTAGCTCAGTTTCTTCTCAAGACGAGCTTGTTCAGTTCAAGTTTAGAAGCTCCAACAACTTTCCCTGAATACGAATTCGCAACCTTTCGATTTACAACAGGTACCTACTTTACTGCTAGGTGAACAGGGACCAAAGGGGCTAGGAAGAGTGTCCAAACAATTTCCGCTTGCCCGGGAATCGAACCCGTTACATCTTGCTTGCGAGGCAAGAGCGGTACCGCTTCTACCACAAGCGCCCAAGACGAGCCTAGAGAGAGACTAGAAAATGCTAGTGACAGGGGGGAAGGAGGTTCAGAGGAAGAATAAAGATAGGATGGAAGTGAATTTTAGAAGGAGAGAACAGGTGCAGTGGCTAAACACCGCTTGCGTGAGGGATTATAAGATGGAGGCAGCCACAGCAACCCGCCTGGACGCGGCAGGGAGGCGACAAGACAAGGCCAGGCTAGCGTCAGGTCAAGCGTCAGGTGCGTGATGGGTTGGGCAATGGATGTTCAGTGCTTGGTCGGCTTGATTGTGTTTTGGTTTCTTGTGTGGAGGGGATGTCTTGGTCTTCTTAGCTTGATGTCGATTTTCTTCTCACTCTCCTCCTCTTCTTGCTCTCTTGAAGTGTCCATTCGTTTGTGTTTGGGTCTTGTTGTTCGTCTTCCTCGTGTATTAAGTCCTCATAGGTGTGGAAGAAGTCAGAGAGGGTGAGGTTGACCACGTGGGCTTCAGCTCCACGGGCCACGTGGTGTTCTTGGTTCTGTGTGGTGGGCGTCTTCTCTTGAGTTTTCTTTTCTTGGTTTTTCTTTTCTGCTGGTTTTTTCTTTTCTTGGGAGCGTACAGCAAGGAGGGCCTCTTTGTAGCTCAGTTTTTTCTCAAGACGAGCCTTGGCTACCCTGCATTCCTCCTTCCATTTAGGGCAGGTCCGGTCGGCGGAGGAGTGTGGGCCACCACAAGCAGCGCATTTTTTCTCTTTGTTGGGGCAGACCGTGTAGCGGTGTCCAGGGCTGCCACACATGGAGCAGGTGTCCTCCTGTGCCTCACACTTGTTTACAGTGTGTCAATAGTGCTGGCATTTGTAACACCGTTTCGGTCTGCAGTAGGGCTTGACTGGCACAGTTACCCACGCCAGTTGAGCTTCCTTGGGTAGGGTGGAGTGGTGTCCGATGAGGGCAGTGGTGTCGGACAGCTTCTTCACAACTTGAAGCTGCTGCCCCTTGAGGAGCTCACTCAGCTCTGCTTTGTCCATGTGGGCAATTTCGGCGTGGGAGATTACACCCAGCTTCAAGTTGTCCCACATGAAGGCAAACATTTTAAAAGGAATGCCGTTGATGTCTGGGATCTCCGCGAGTTGAGAGGGCATGCCCATCTCGGCGAAGGTGATCTTGATGTCACCATGGAGCTTTAGGCGTTCTACCTTGGTGACCCCCACGATCCTATTAGCTTCGAAAAACTTCTGGAGAACTAGGAGGTTTAGTTTCTTGGGGCAGGTCGGCGTGTCCGGACGTATCCGCGCCACGTTAACAAACTCGTATCCGTTCATGGTGAGGGAGAGAGAGTGTCTGCCCACGGTTTGGTGGGAGTAGGTGGCGTGCTGTGGACGCAGCGGTAGTATCGTTCATCCAAGGCCGTCCCTCCCTCTTGGAGGTGGGGCGTAGCTTGCGGATGACGCATGCGGCACTCGTGGCCAATGAGGTGGCCACTGAGGTGGAGAATGTCTGTATATAAGCCCGCCCGCCTGCCAGGCCGCCCACTCATCACATCGCTCCTGAACGAAGAAGACCTCTCAACAAGACCTCCTGCTGGACCCGGAACTCTGAAGACCGCCCTCTCCCTTGTACCATTGTTGGCCATCTTCCCGGACCGGACCACCCACGACTGTCATCGTCCACAACAACTCACGAGCGTTCTCGGTTTATCGAGCATTAGCTTGCCCTCCCCACTGGTGGTGTGAGTGACCCACACTCCAGCTGGAGAGCAGTTATAGCGCGATATTCCCGGCGTGGTTTGAGCTCTTTTCCTTCTACTACCATTTTTCCTTTTCGCTCTGGCCTAGGGACCTGCACCCTCAAAAGTGTATTCGTCCTGCGGTCCCCCCTGTAACTGTTCACCTCCCTCCCAGGAGATTGTGAACACGAAAGGGGGTCGGAGCAAAACCCTCCCCAGCCGAGTCTTTCCAGGAAAACCGTGATCGTGCGGGTCCACCTGGAAAGAGGGTCGCAATCCTTATCCTTCCCAAATAGGCACACTTAGCTCACGTCTATAAGTGAGCAGTCACATACACTAGGAAGAAGGCTTCCCCAATCGGGGCTCCGTGAGAGAAGCTCAGGAACCACTCTACGACCACCAGCTAGTGGGGAGTGCTGTAATTCCTTTGCTATTTACTCAACCGGAATAGGTAGGATAAAAAAAAAAATAAAAAAAAAATAAAAAAACCCGGTTATGGAGCGCGTACGCCCTCCTAACCGCGATCCCCGCCTGAACCGCCAACCTGACGACCCGAACCACGACAGGCTTCGCACAGAGAAAGCAGACCAGTTACGCGCCTTCAATGAAGCCCTGAAAACTAGGAACTCTGCCACCACCTCCAACAACTCCACCACCACCACCACCTCCACCACCACCACCACTGCTACCGCTACTGAGGACAACTGGACGAAGGTAGAAAATAAGAAACGCCGACGTGCCTTTTCGGGAAACGATTGCCGTCAAGCAGCCCCCAAGGCACCCATCACCACCACCAGCTCACCTCCAACGACACTGCCAAAATTCCGGATCACGAAAACGGACGCAAAAACAACATATGCCGCCGTCACAGAGATGGAAAAGCAAAACCCACTGGCCAAGTTCTCAGTGCGGCCCAACCTAAAGGGGGAGATGATCGCTCACCCCAAAGACAAGAACTCCGCCACCACCCTCGACACTTACCTACAAAACACCACCACCATTACTTCAACCAAGCTAGACCCCGCCCAGAAACTGATGAAGTCGGTAGTCCTCCGGTACCCAAAGGAACTACCTCTCGAACCCCTGGAGAACCACCCGAAGATCCTAAAAGCCGAGAGATGCTCTCCCCTGTCCGACAAGACGGCCACCACGAAACAAGTCCTCATAACGCACTACGGCTCACCCCCCAGCACCATAGACCTCAAAACCTGGGGGATCTACGAAGTGAGGCCCTTCGTCCCAGAGCCCCTGCGATGCTTCAGATGCCAGAAATACGGGCACCATCAGACAAGGTGCACGTACAGGGAAATCTGCGCAGTCTGCGCACAGAAGCACGGCACACAGTCCTGCCTCACCAAGCTGAAAAATGGGGAACAAATTGCCCCCAAGTGTGCCAACTGCGGGGGCAAACACCACGCCTGGAATCCTGGATGCTCCGAGAGAACAAAGAGGGTCCAGGCAAACCGACCAGCAGCAAGACCGGCCCCCACCGCCTACACACCAGCCCCACCAAGTACCTTCGTGTGGGGAACCCAAAGGCCCAAACAATTAAGACAACCTCCTCAGCCAATCAACACCCAAAGTGCAGCCCAGTTTCCGGGCCTCACTACAGCCACACCTCAGCCACCCAAGCAGCAGACAACGACAACCACGAGAAAGACAAAAGAAGCACACACCAAGGCACCAGGAGGAATGATACACATATCAGACCTAGCCAAGGTACTGACATCCTTCGCGGAGGGCCTAGCCGGACTACTGGGCCACAAGATCCAACCCACACAGCTCCAAATACTCATGGGGAGCGTCCTCGGGCAAGTCGCCACAGCTCCAGCCACCTCAGTGGAGGAAGCCACGCCGGTCCGCACACGAGTAACAGCCGAGGTACACTCTACACCGAAGAAGGCCACCAGAGAACCCAAGACACCGACAGCTCCCAAGACACCGACAGCTCCCAAGATACCGACAGCTCCCAGAAAGAAACTGGACGTTTCAACTCCCCTGAACCGAACCACGGCCCAGAAGGCAAAAACCACAGAACACGAAGACATGGACCTGATTCAGTTGGAATCGAACTTGGACATCTCCATCGAGGACCACCAGAAGTCCCCGATGAAACAGTGGTGGAAAACGTCAGCACCCTGAACATCCTAACATGGAATGCTCAGGGCATCAAAAACAAGAAACACCTCCTACAAGAAGCAGCAGCCAAGGACAAGCTTGACATCATACTCCTACAAGAAACACTTCTACAAGAACACCACTGTTTCAAATTCAGCGGTTACAAGACATACAGGAGGCATTTCACGCAGGCGTCAACAAGAGGATGTATGATCTTGGTCAAGTCAAGAATACCCTCCGCCGATGTCACGCAGCAATTTCCATGTGGGGAAAACATCGAGACACAGGCCGTCAAAGTAACCCTCCAAGAACGGGAATTAACTGTTCACAACATCTACAAGAACCCAAGGGGCTCACTGGAGGTTACTCAATTATTTGCTTCGGCCGCCGACCACGCCACACTCATAGGAGGGGATTTCAACGCACATCATCCCTTCCTAAGCTCGGCAAGCCCCACAAATGAAGACGGCCTACACCTATACACCACCTTTCAAGATACACCTGAGATCTGCCTCCTGAACACCGGAGAGCCCACCCACACTAGGGGAGGAAGGCTAGATCTAACCTTCGTCTCCAGTGCACTACAGCCTTCGGCCTCCTGGCAGATACACCCCACGCTGACCAGTGACCACTTCGCCACCCTAACAACGCTGAAGGTGAACAAACTCCCCACTCCACCCCCCCTGAGATGGAGATACAACACTCAAAAGGCAGACTGGGGACTCTTCAAGAAACACCTGGCTAAGTGGCGCGAAAAATCACAGCCGGCCGGCGCAGCACCCGCGGATGAGACAACCCTCCACCACCAATTGGTCGAGGCGTTTCACCTAGCGGCAGAAGAGGCTATCCCAAAAACAAAACCCACATCAAGACAGTACAATGATTACTGGTACTACTGTCCCAGGGTGAAAGAACTCAACCACAGAGTGAACATGGCCCGAAGAAACTACAGGAGACATCCCACGGCAACAAACAGACATCTCCTGCAAGTCATAGTCAAGGATACCAGGGAAGAGAAGGAAGAAATTAAAAAGGCAAGTTGGCTCAAGTGGTGCTCCGAACTGAACGAGCACACCACCCTTGGCAAGATGTGGGCCCAGATCCGAAGGGCATCTGGGAAGGCAACACCACCACCACCAACTCATCCCAACCCAGAAGAGGAAGCCGAGAGACTTGCAAAACTGTTCTCTGACCGAGCAGCAACGAAGAACCTCCCGAGACAGGCGGAGGAGACACAACGGCGTCTGCGACAGGTCAGACTCCAGATGATCGAAGAGGCCTGCAACAGTGAAGATGACACTGACAGACCATTCAACCAGCAAGAACTCCAGAAGTCGCTAAAACGAAGCAAGGATACAGCCCCAGGGGCCGACAGGATAACCTACTCCATGCTTTCTCATGCCGGTACAGCCGGACACGAGGCTCTGCTGCAAGCCATCAATGCTTCGTGGACAGCACAAAGACTCCCACCGGAATGGAAGAAGGCAGATATACAGCCCATTCCGAAGCCCAGAGAACCAGACAAACCGAGGCCCATCTCCCTTCTCAGCTGCATAGCGAAGACGGGAGAAAGAATGGCTCTCAACCGACTCAAGTGGAAAGTAAGCAGCCCACACCCTCACATCTTTGCTTACACCGAGAACACTGGCACAGGCAACAACATCGCCGAGATACTCAGCACAGTGGACAACAAACCAGCTCTGGTGGTCTTCCTCGACCTGGAGAAAGCCTTCGAACTAGCAAATCCATTGGCCATTACAACTACGCTCGCTAAAAAAGGCGTCAAAGGAAGGTTGCTGGGGTGGATCCAGAACTACCTCACACAGAGAGAAGCACGAGTACGCTTTCAGAGAGCAACCTCAAGCTACAGGGTCCACGAAAACGGAACCCCACAAGGAGGCATCCTCAGTCCAATGCTGTTCAATGTCCTGATGGAAAATCTAGTCAAACTTCGCTTCAGGGAAACAGCCAAGCTCCTATGCTATGCAGACGACTTACAGATTATAGTAAGAGGATCGAACAGACTAGCCAACACGCAACACGCACTCCAACTTATAGAAGAGGAGTGCAACAGACTTGGACTCAAGATAAATCCAGCCAAGTCGAAAGCGATGGCCATCTGCACAGACACACCAGACAAGACGCTCTCCATACAAAACACGCCGATAGTCTGGACCAACGCCCACCAGTGTCTTGGAATCTGGTTTGACCAGAAACTCACCTTCAAGCCGCAACTCGAGTATCTCAGGCACAGGACGAAGAGCAGACACAATATAATGAGGTCGCTCACCAGCAAATCCGCAGGAGCAAACCTTCATGTGCTCAAAGCCTACTACACAGCCGCCATCAGATCGCTGGTAGATTACAGTGTTCCAGCACTCATTGGACTGAGAGAAGACCAAATAGCTAAGCTAGAAGTCATTCAAAACAATGCTCTCAGGACCATGCTCGGAGCACCCATGTGGACCAGAATTTGCAATCTGCAAATGGAAACCGAGCTACCACCCCTGGCAGTACGGGTCAAGCAGGTGACAGCCGGTCTCCTCGCCAAAATCTGTAGAGCAGAAAAGCCCACAGTTGCCAAGATTCGAACCAGTGCCTCCCTCCACCTCGACCACAGAGTGCGAGGGGCCACCTGGTCGCACGAGGCAAGCGAGGTCATCCGACACCTGCAAGCAGAAACACTCGTCAAGAACAACCAAGACACACGAGACAATGGTTACACTGTCCCTCCACCATGGAGCCCTCCACCAGCCACACTCAAATTCACCGACCTCGGCGATAGTAAAGCCAACCTCCAGAAGGAGGACCTCCAAAAAATATCTCTCCAAGCCATAGCCACCGAGACACCGGCTGATGCAGCATCATACTTCACAGACGGCTCGGTGGACCCAAAACATCACAGATCCGGAGCGGCCTTCTACACCCAAGGCCAGACCCTCAAATGGAGACTTTCCAACGACTGCTCCACCCTACAAACAGAACTGGTGGCAATCTCAAAGGCCCTACAACACGCTGCAACACAACACAACAAGTCCGTCATAATTCACACGGACTCGAAATCGGCCATGCAGGCGCTGCAACACAGTCAACCAAGAGACAACGTCCACATCATCACCTCGATCCTCGCACAGCTACAGGAATTCCAAAGCCAACACCGACCAGTCGTCTTACACTGGATTCCCAGTCATGTAGGGATCGGAGGAAACGACGTGGCAGACGAAGCAGCCAAGGCAGCTACACGTTCCAGTAGCGTACACATCCAAGTTCCAGCAAGTGTGCAACAGATCAAAAATCACCTCAGAAAGACTACCAAGCTCCACATCAAAAAGAGCTTCCTTCACGCACTCAACGCTGGTTCCCAATCAGCCAAATGGTACCTGGCGGCCACAAAAGGGGAACCACCTTTCGCAGACAAGAAAACTCCAAGACAAACCCAAGTCAGCCTTCACCGACTACGACTAGGGTACAAGTGCTCCTGGCAGATGATCGGAAACGACGTCATAGAATGCACCTACTGTCAGGAGCCAGCAGCCAACCCACTTGAACACTATCTCCTCGATTGCGAGGTCACACAAAGCCTCTGAGACAGAACTCAAATCT
>NW_024729735.1:0-6526 GCF_018991925.1 Homarus americanus | reverse complement strand
TCTCTCTCCCTCTTTCTCTCTCTCTCCCTCTTTCTCTCTCTCTCTCTCTCTGACGTAAAAACCAAGCTTGATGTCATTTTATTGGTTGGGTTTAAGTGCCGAGTTAACGAGGGCCGAATTAACGAGTGCCGAATTAACGAGGGCCGAATTAACGAGGGCCGAATTAACGAGGGCCGAATTAACGAAGGCCCCCTTAAGAAAATTGTTAACATTCTTTCACTGTTAATCTATTTTTTTTTCTTCTCTCGATATTGTAGAAATTAAGTTAAGGATACAACAGAGATTTCTTAATTTCACCTTCCACTCTCCTCCTCCACTCCACCTTCCACTTTCCTTTCTCCACCTCCACCTCCACTCCTCCTTCTCCACTCCTCCTTCTCCACCCTCCACCTCCCTGTTTTGGAGGCAAGAGAGGCGAGTCAACAAAGACCGTTGGAAGCTATTAAATGTCATAATGAGTACACCGAATATTACTGCTGGGGAGAGAGAGAGAGAGAGAGAGAGAGAGAGAGAGAGAGAGAGAGAGAGAGAGAGAGAGAGAGAGAGAATCAACTTAACCTAACCTAACTTATATTTGTCCTCTCAATATCAAGACCAAAATAGAGTTACTAAGTTGTTATGTTTTTTATATCAGTTGTTACTACAGCAGTGTTGTTGTTGTTATATTATAGTAATAAGAGGAGGAGTGGTGGTAGTAGTAATAGTAGTAGAAGCAGTAGCCGCTAAGAAGTCACATTGATACGACTATGAGGCAACAGTCGCTGAATGCCTCATAGACTGCTGGTAGGGTAGCTACTGGATGTATTATTTAAGGTAATAAAAATGGCGGCGAAGGTGTGGCTATTATTGGGGAGACTGGAGGTCATTAAAAAAGTGGTAGTAGTAGTAGTAGTAGTAATAGTCACACACCGACCGGATGCAACAAGGACATCATAGCACACCACAGTGACTAGGCATTCTCCCTCCCTCCCTCCCTCCCTCCCTCCAGGACCACGTCACAGAGGCGCCCTTAAGCCCTCTCTCTGCCTTGTGAGGAACTTACCCCCTCCCTCCCTCCCCCTCCTTCGTCCTCCCGGGAGTCCTTCACCATGTTCTCACCCCTCAACAAGGGCGGCTCTTGTGCTGGGCTCATTAGTTACCAGATGAAGGAAGAACTACACACACACACACACACACACACACACACACACACACACACACACACACACACTTGGCAACACGTCTTAGTTCTTATGGCTCGTAGTCGTGAGTTCGAAAACACACACACACACAAAAAAACACCAAACTCACTATAGAAGAAAAACACACAAGATATATGGCCCAGGAAGTTGTTTTAACGTCGCCTTAACTATCAATACACTTTTGACTGATAGGCACCAGGTGTTTAAATGGGGCTATGGGAGATAAGGGGAGAGATGGGGAGGGGAGAAGTGAGGGAGGGGAGATAAATGAGGGGAGATATATGGAGAGGTAAAGAAAAGGAGGAAAAGAGAAAGGGGGGGAGATGGAGAGGGAGGGAAAGAGAAAAGGAGAGAGATAGAGAGAGAGAAGAGAGTTGAGAGCAGAGCTAGGAAACGAGAATATAGGAAGAAGAGTAAAGAGAAAGAGGGGACAGATAGAGAGGAGAGAAGAGAAAGAGGAGAAGATAGGAAAGAGACATGAGAAGGTGGAGGGAATAGGGTGGAGGATACGAGAGAAAGGGGGGGGGATAAGGAGGAATTAGGAAGAGAGATAGGAGGAGGAAGAATAGGAGAGAGGTCAGTAAGCGTGTCAGTAAGTATGTTAGTCGATACGTTATTACCTCAACATGTTATAATAATACCTATATTTAACTAGATATAGACGCATTTACTCCATTATATGTATTATACTACATATATACTACACTACATATAAACTCCACACATATATGCTACACCACATACGGTATATATCTTACCTCATACAACCCCCCCCCCTTACCACCACATATTACCCTAACACACACACACACACACACACACACACACTATATATATATATATATATATATATATATATATATATATATATATATATATATATATATATATATATATGTTGATACATTTATAACTCACCTATATGTCACTTGTTTAATCTTCCTCTTTTCTCCCTTTAGTGGCACCTGGCGAGGGGAGGGTAGGGGTGCCCCATACTTATGGTCAGAAAAGAAAATTCTCAAGTTATCTGGTTGAGTGCAGAATGCATGGCCATCTTAAGGGTTTGGGCAAGGTGAAGAGTGGGGCGTGAGTGGTGGTGAAGCAAGGGGGGGGTGGGGGATGAGAGGGAGAGTGGGGAGGAGGGGAAGGACGTGGGCGTGGGCTGGCGGGATGATTTTGGGAGGGGAGGGGAGAGGAAGGAAGGGAGGTGCTAGTTGAAGAAGAGGGGGGGGGGGAGGTGAGTGGAGATGGAGGGGGGTTGGGGGTGGTGGTGATGAGAGGTGTTGGGAGGGGGTGGTTGGGAGGGGTGGCTGCTTGGAAGGAGGGACTAGTTATGAGAAACCTTTGGAGGAGGGGCAAGAGGGAGGGAGAGGCTGAGGGGCAGGAGGCGAGGCATAGAGCTAGTGGGAGGGTCATGTAGAGACGTGGAAGTTATTGTTTAGGGCAGAGGGGGGGAGGAGGGAGTGGGGGAGTGGGGGGAGGAAAGGAGTGGGGAGGAGGGGAGAGGGAGGGGGGGAGCTTTTGATAGAGTCCCGGTTGGGGAGGGCGATTGGTGACGCTCTCCTCCTTTTATTTAATTTCCTCACACTAACTTCATTACTTCAGACCTAAATTAAAAAAAAATCTTTCCACAAACCTCAGATATTTTTTTAAGTCATTTATAATCATTTTGCTTAAATGAATTAGTATTATTTATGAGTAAATATATTCTGGCGTATAAGAATAACCTAAGTCTGTTAAAACATAGTATGAATGGAGGGTTATTTGGGACGGTCTCAAGGGACGGTGAGGAATCCCAAGAAGAGCGTCAGATAAAACAACAATTCTAAGAAATTGGGATAAAGTTCTTAGGAATAGTGACTTTTTTCTTCTTCTGCCTATTTGACAGAAAACATTTTGAACATTGAAGGTGGTAGCCAGGATCTGTTCACTACTATGGTGAAAACGTTCCTACTGGACAGACATGTGACAGTGATCCCCTCGCCAGCCAGGAGCCATACAGTCATCGCTCACGCTGCCAGTGAAGGCCGTCAAATCCTGGTAATCGGGACAGTAGTGATACAGCTGTGGTTGTCGTTGCAATATCGGAAATGCAACATATTAATGGAGTGATGTATGGGCAGCTTTAGGTGCCAGTAACCATTATCAGATTCGTGTTGACTATTGACTCAGCCATTGGCGCCTAAAAGACCTTCTGCCTCACCTTTCTTTGATGCGTTAACTGAATGCGACACTTGGACAGTGTTTGCCGTCAATGTCAAGAAAACTGCCTGGAACATTTGGACAGTATTTCCTGAGGTTACTCTTGTGTTGGTCAATTTCTCACACTGGATAATGATAGATAGTTACGAGCAAATTGAGTGGTTCATTATGCTATTGCATTCCAAGACGTCCGCTGCTACTCTCGCCAGTGAGGCCCGCCAGACACTCAGGTGCACCGACCCCAGAAAACATCCCCCGGCCACCGACACAACACATAAGGCAGCAGTGTATACCTCTGGGGTCACAAAATGGTCACTCGGCCAGATTTTCCATCATAGTTGGAGGCCAAAGTGGACAAACTTACCTAAAGCACTTAGAGCATGTTATGAACTCATTCACTGTGGCTGCAATAAATCTTGCAGAGGTCACTGGAATTGTTGCAAGTCTGACCTTAATTGCAGCAGACCAAGGCAGCTGATCATTTTTCTCGACCTTTTTGGGGGGGTTTTGGTGAACAGATGATAAACACATTACTGGTTACGCTGCATGTGTGTGAACAATGGTTAAAACATCCTACTTTTAAGTCGATACATAATTGTTAGCCGGAAGTAATTATAACATAGTGTTTCATACGATGTTGCATAATGAAGGTATAAAGCCGTGCACTTCAGCACTGGTACTACGTGTTCACTACAACAGTGGTACTACATGTTCACTACAACAGTGGTACTACATGTTCACTACAACAGTGGTACTACATGTTCACTACAACAGTGGTACTACATGTTCACTACAACAGTGGTACTACATGTTCACTACAACAGTGGTACTACATGTTCACTACAACAGTGGTACTACATGTTCACTACAACAGTGGTACTACATGTTCACTACAACAGTGGTACTACATGTTCACTACAACAGTGGTACTACATGTTCACTACAACAGTGGTACTACATGTTCACTACAACAGTGGTACTACATGTTCACTACAACAGTGGTACTACATGTTCACTACAACAGTGGTACTACATGTTCACTACAACAGTGGTACTACATGTTCACTACAACACTAGTGTGTTCACTACAACACTAGTGTGTTCACTACAACAGAGGTACTACATGTTCACTACAACACTAGTGTGTTCACTACAACACTAGTGTGTTCACTACAACAGAGGTACTACATGTTCACTACAACACTAGTGTGTTCACTACAACACTAGTGTGTTCACTACAGCAGAGGTACTACATGTTCACTACAACACTAGTGTGTTCACTACAACACTAGTGGGTTCACTATAACACTAGTGCTACAATATTCCAACCACATTATGTATTTACCACCGCCAATTTGAGAAAATGAGTTGGTGTCTCTGGTAAGAATGGTGTTGTTGTGTTTTCAGTGTAAAGATGACTTACACACGCGAGGGATACAGCGGCAAGCGGCCAGCTTCCTCTGGTGATAACCCAGGTTTCTCCAGCGCCAAGAGGCAACGTGTTGAGGCCCCCTTGCTCTCTGTGTCTTGGTCTCAAGTAACCAAAGTTCTTGAGGTAGACGATTGTTGTTCCTTCAACGTCTTCGAGGGCAAGGTGGCCCTTGATAATAGCACTTTTCACGACGTCATCATCAAGGAAGCTGATCACATGAACAACAAGGCAATGTTAATGGCAGAATGCGAGACACTTAAGAAGTTGTCTGGAGCAGGAGGCGCCCCTCGTGTGTACGGCGTGACCAGCGACTCTCCCTTCGCCCTCCTCCTCCACATCACCCCAGGCCAAGGGCTCGACAGGTATATGCTTAACCACTAGCCAATAAATTGCTTGCGAGCCTTTGCCCGTGCCCTCGAGGCCTTAATGGAATTTCACGACGCCGGTTTCGTCCATAACGACATCCATGGCAGTAACGTCCTGATAGAAACCGCCACCAACGGTACAGTCAAGGCTCACCTCATCAGCGTGGGCAACAGCACGCCGGTGACAGGTGACCCAGAAGAGGATGACCGTCTGCGTGAGACAGATAACTCTAGTTTCCTCTGTCTGGCTATGATACTCTCCTCTCAGCTGGCCAGTGAAAGACCAAGATACGCCACCGTCCAGCGTCTCATTCAGGAACAAACTCTCAACATGGCCCTTGACATCAGTTGTCTACACCAAACCATTGTTGATGAACTTAACAAAGTCCAAGTTGACACCACGGTCCAGTTCAAGAAAATTATCAGGAAGAAAAATCTCAATAAATGTCTCCGATTGTGATTTACACTATTTGATTTCAGCAAATGTAATAAAATCATGAAATTGAGTAACCAAAAATAAATAAAAAACACAAAATAAGTTATTATTACTTTTACTTTCCCATTATACAACTTGTGATAAATAATTTTGTATAAATTTATCCTTCGTGCAAACTTAGACTAGATATTTTAAAAGTGTTTGTATGTAGAAGAAAAGATATTGGTCACCTCTAGAACCTGTTCATAACCAGCCCAGGTGATGTGTAATGTACAGTAACCTACACACACACACTCACAGGTTTATTATTATTAGTAGTAGAAGTAGTATTTTATTGTATTGTTATTATTTTTTCCTCTTCTTGTTTGTTCTGTCTTCTCCACTTCTACCACTTCAATCAATTATCTATCTCCACTCCAGCTCCTTGTCTTCCACTTAACCCCGCCACCCACCCACCCCCCTCCTTCACTCATCGTCACCTTCTTCTCCTCTCCTCTCCTCTCTTCAACCGATTATTACCTTCTCCCTCACCTCCTCCTCCACCCATGATTACTCCTTCCTTCACCACCCCCTCCTCCTCCGTCCTTCATAACCCTCCTCCTCCTTAATCTCCTTTCCACCCCCCCTACTTCACCACCTCTTCCTACTCCTCCTACATTTCTCCTCCTCTTTATCCTCTTTTCTATCCCCCTTACTTTACCTCCTTTCTCCTCCTCCTACCCTCCCTTCCCCCTTATTCTCCTTTCCATCCCTACTACTACTACTACCCTCCTCCTCTTCCTATTCTCCTTCCCACTCCTCCCCTCCCCCACCTCCACTTCCTCCCTCTCCTCCTCCTCCCTCTCCTCTTCCTCCTCCTCCTCCTCCTGTCCTCCCACTCGACACTACCTTAAAGAAAATGGAGGTGGGG
>NW_024729734.1:0-3144 GCF_018991925.1 Homarus americanus | reverse complement strand
CTAGACAGATTAATCCGGTTACTTACTGATACACAATAGATGATGGTTTGTTTGAGGGCGAAAATTATAGTGAATTTGCTGTTCTGTAACTAATTCTCATTTTGAAATACATTACATGCCGTTCTCATTTCATATCCTTCCCCTCCCCCTCCTTCTCCTCATCCTCTTCCTCTAGTTTACTGTACTTATTTCTTTCTTCTCGCATTCAATATTATGTTTTTATGTTTTCGTTATCTCTTCAGTTCTTCTTTCTCTTCTCTTTTTACTCTTTTCCTTCTCAGTTCCTTCATTCCTTCTCATTTCCTTATTCCTCTACACACATTCTTCTTCAATTCCTTTCTTCCTCTCCTGATACCTTCCGTCGGTGCCTGACGGATGGTGCCATTCTCTATCTCCCAGGATGGAGGATGGGGGATGGGGTGGGGATGGGGATTCCGCCCTTCCCAGTCGGTGGGTCCTGATACCATCCGTCGGCGCCTGACGGACCATTCTCCACCTCCCAGGATGGGTGAGGATGGGGGATGGGGATTCCCAGTGGTGGGTCCTGATACTTCCGTCGGCGCCTGACGGATGGTGCCATTCTCACTTCCCAGGATGGGCGAGGATGGGGAATGGGGTGGGGATGGGGGTTTGCCCTTACCAGTCGGTGGGTCCTGATACCTTCCGTCGGCACCTGACGGATGGTGCCATTCTCCACGTCCCAGGATGGGCGAGGATGGGGGATGGGGGGATGGGGATGGATTTTTGAGGGGGTGGGGATGGGATTCCACGCCTTCCCAGTGGGTGGGTCCTGATACCTTCCGTCGGCGCCTGACGGATGGTGATTCTCCACCTCCCAGGATGGGCGGGATGCGAGGATGGGGAGGGGATGGGGGGATGGGGACGATTTTTTTGAGTGGGGGATGGGGATTCCGCCTTCCCAGTCGGTGGGTCCTGATACCTTCCGTGCCAACTACTGGATGGTACCATTCTCCACCTCCCGGGATGGGTGTGGATGGGTGATGGGGATTCACCTTCCCAGTCGGAGGGTCCTGATACCTTCCGTTGCCAACTACCGGATGGTGCCATTCTCCACCTCCCAGGATGGGTGTGGATGGGGGATGGGGGGATTCCACACCCTTCCCAGTCGGTGGGTCCTGATACCTTCCGTTGCCAACTACCGGATGGTACCATTCTCCACCTCCCAGGATGGGTGTGGATGGGGGGATTCCACACCCTTCCCAGTCGGTGGGTCCTGATACCTTCCGTTGCCAACTACCGGATGGTGCCATTCTCCACCTCCCAGGATGGGTGTGGATGGGGGATGGGGGGATTCCACACCCTTCCCAGTCGGTGGGTCCTGATACCTTCCGTTGCCAACTACCGGATGGTGCCATTCTCCACCTCCCGGTATGGAGTGTGGATGGTGGATGGGGAAGTTCCACACCCTTCCCCGTCGGTGGTCCTGATGCCTTCCGTTTCCACCGGATGGTACCATTCTCCACCTCCCAGGATGGGTGTGGATGGGGGATGGGGGGATTCCACACCCTTCCCAGTCGGTGGGTCCTGATACCTTCCGTTGCCAACTACCGGATGGTACCATTCTGCACCTCCCAGGATGGGTGTGGATGGTCGATGGGGGGATTCCACACCCTTCCCAGTCGGTGGGTCCTGATACCTTCCGTTGCCAACTACCGGATGGTCCCATTCTCCACCTCCCAGTATGGGTGTGGATGGGGGATGGGGGGATTCCACACCCTTCCCAGTCGGTGGGTCCTGATACCTTCCGTTGCCAACTACCGGAGGGTGCCATTCTCCACCTCCCAGGATGGGTGTGGATGGGGGATGGGGGGATTCCACACCCTTCCCAGTCGGTGGGTCCTGATACCTTCCGTTGCCAACTACCGGATGGTGCCATTCTCCACCTCCCAGGATGGGTGTGGATGGGGGGATTCCACACCCTTCCCAGTCGGTGGGTCCTGATACCTTCCGTTGCCAACTACCGGATGGTACCATTCTCCACCTCCGAGGATGGGTGTGGATGGGGGATGGGGGGATTCCACACCCTTCCCAGTTGGTGGGTCCTGATACCTTCCGTTGCCAACTACCGGATGGTACCATTCTCCACCTCCGTGGATGGGTGTGGATGGGGGATGGGGGGATTCCACACCCTTCCCAGTCGGTGGGTCCTGATACCTTCCGTTGCCAACTACCGGATGGTACCATTCTCCACCTCCCAGGATGGGTGAGGGCAGTCATAGTTATAGCCATATTCGTAGCCGTATTCAAGTTCAGTCAAGGGTGGAGATGACAGCTCCCACCCATGAAGGGTTGTGCTGGGAATACTGTCATACTCTGTCAGTGTCGAGATGACAGGTCGCCTACATCACTACCCATAAAGGGTAGTGCGGGAATACTGTCATACTCGTGTTGTCACCCACTCGAGTGATAAGTTCAAGTGAGCAACTGGCTGGGTCCAGCCTCGATCTCGTCCCGCCGGAGCTGGACGGTCGTACCTAGTTCGCCAGGCCACCGCCAGGGGGACATTAATCAACATTCCAGAAGTTGTATTTATGTTACATGTGGTATTTTTGCAGTTTTTCTTCAATAATTTATTTATTTTCGCAGAGTTACCGTGGCGCTGTTGTTTATAACTGTTTGGTATTCTTTTGTATGTGTTTTGGTATAGGTTCTTGCAAAATTTCTTCATGATTCACGACACTCATACACACGACAGTCAAACACGCACACACAAGTGTATCTTGAGTTAGTAGCCAAGATTGGCTGTAAAAGGGCCACACACAGCTTCAATACAATTGTAACTCTGCTATTTAGTATAAATTCATACAAATCCTGAGAAAAACTACGAAAATATATGAATTATTAAAGAAAAACAACAAAACCACCTTCACAAAAGCCGACAGTAGACCCCTGGCGGTGGCCTGACGAACTACGTCTAGCACCGCCGGGACCAGTTCGAGGCTGGGCCCAGCCAGTTGCTTTTTTTTTTAATGGGAATTAACCCACCCGGGCACAGATCAAACGACCCACAACGGGGCCTGGGGGGGGGAGGGGGGGGGGCGAAAAAGGAACAGAAATAAATTTAAAATATAGAAGAAAAAGGTTATACTGTGTTAATGTACACCAGGAGGAGGGTTTCTATTT
>NW_024729733.1:0-6025 GCF_018991925.1 Homarus americanus | reverse complement strand
TCATTTGGATCTACATGAAATATATATATATATATATATATATATTCACATCTTCAGGGGTGAGTACAGACAAAAGAGAAGTGCAAAACAAGGTGTATATATACAGAGGAGGGTGAGACCAGGTCCACAATGGTCAGGTATTAGGTAATGACCCTACTAATCTTTAAATAGCACACAACGTTGGTGGTCAGGTCAGATGGTCAAGGACCCGCCTTCTACCTGATCACAAATCTTCTTAATTACAAAATTGTCCAACTTGTACATGCTGCTACTCAAATTCATGTTGAATGTTTCGCATGTTTAATAAGACTAGATTCTATGATGTTCCTACTATCAATTGAATTACATGGTAATACAGTGACCCTCGCTTAATCTAACACCTCGGTTAACGTAATTTCGATTAACTTAACTGCCTTCCATATGATTCAATTCCGCTAATCTAAAAAATTCGATTAACGGTTCTTACGGAATCGACCAACATGTTCGCTTGCACTGACCAGGCAACCAGCTTTAGTATCAGTCCGCCAATACATTAATCGGATCTAGGGCTTAAATTCTTACTATTTTAGTAAATATCAAGAAGTTTATACTATTCAATAATTTTAAAAGTTTAATATTCAATTTTTAGTCATTTTAACAATTATTGAACATAATTGAAGGTAAAGTGACTAGTTTAATGCGCCGCATCCAGCCTCTAACACAGCAAACAGGAGCACTATTCTCTCTGTTTTCACTCTGGAGGTAACATCTTGCTTGAGACTCTTCAACTAAACGCTTTTTTTCTGTGTTTCCACAAATTATTGGTCATTTTGAAATATATTTTACATATTGACAATATATAATGCAGTGCAGTGTTGATTTAAAGAAAATAATCTTGAATTACACCAAGAGAGCTAAAATTTTATGGGTGAAATGGTGCCATGGGGTGACTTCTCCACCCCAATGCCTTCTTCTTCCTCTTCTCCCCACCCCCATTCTAAATCCCATCTCATCCACCATTTTTGTTGAATTTAGGAAATTTTCGTGAGCTGAACCACTACCCAACAACCCATTGAAACAGTTGTTAACGAACGACCTTCTGGAACGGATTGAGTTCGTTAACGGAGGGGTCACTGTATTGAGGAGGCATTATCCCAGTCAATGCAATGCTTGTTATCCCTCAAATGAACAAACAGAGCATTGGATTCCTGGCCTGTCCTAACACTGTATTTGTGTTGTTTAATTCTAGTTGCAAGATCTTTACCTGTCTGGCCTAAGTAAAACATATTACATTCCTTGCAAGGAACTTTATAAATGCAACCAATTGTGTTGTTGGGGGAGTTCTTGATTAACAGATGGGGGAGGAGTGATTTGAGGCGATTTAGGGAATTTGGGAGTGTTTCTGACTTAATGCATTTTTGGCTTTAATTTATGTACTTTTCATGAGCTGGAACCAAATTTGCCCAATATCCCATTGAAATAATGGATTCGGTTAACGAAATTTTTGGTTATTGAGCGACTCTGTGGAATAAATTGTGTTACGTTAACGAGGACCACTGTATAATGATTTTCATTACTACAATTATTGCCTGCGAATGAATTTTTTTACAAACCGGGAACAGCGAGAAGTGTTCTGGGACATCTTCTACGCTTGACTTGGGGGCCGACTGGGCGATTCTTGAAGAACACTTTACTTGGATGACTGTTTGAAACCTGCTTGTTAGTGCTTTTTTATCAGTATTAGGATGATATTAAGTGAATAGTTGGCATTGGCTTATCACTCCTTCTTTTTCCTTCATTTGTTTGAGTGAACACTGGATATTTTGTGACACAGAGAAAAGCGATAATACAGTCAACCCTAAGCTAATTCGGACCCCTTTAATCGGATTTAGGATGGTCCGGACCAATCTGAACGAACTTTTTTTTTTTTTTTTTAGGAATAATACCTCGCGGGACCTTAAGCTAAAATGCTGGTCCACCCTGCTAGGATAAAACACCAGCATCTTTTTTGGTTAAATGTAACATCTCACCCGGTGTGGGGGGTGGAGATGCAACTTTTAACTTCAGACATGAAAATATTTTCCATTTGCCTTGATAGCAAAGTAGGCATAAATATATACCAATTGCTTATTGAAAGGATTTATTTTGAACTACTTCAGCAAATAGGCTCACACAACACATGCTGCAGGCTAGTACCACCTTACAGCATGTTTCCAGTAGTCTATCTTTTGATTGCTTAGCATAGGCCTTATCATATCATATCACGGTATCACAGTACTCATTGATCTACAATAAATACTGGTAATAAAACCTTTTCGATATTTCACCGCGTAATATAATACCGGTAATCTTCCAACCTCCTATTTGAGCACCTGTGACGCATGGCCTTTCCACCAGCTGTTGGTATCAATCAGCTAGGCAATTTCGCGTGTTTTTTGAATGTCGTTTTCAGTTAAAAAACTGTTACACCACGTATATTTTACACAAACTTGCCTGAATGATATTTTCGAGGAAATAAATAATGGATTTTACTGGCGTGATGTATTTTAATGTAAAATAGGATACAAATACATGTGAAAACAAATGATTTTACCTAACTATTTAGATAGTAAAAAGTTACTTGTTTTTTAATAGTTTTGGTGAAAATATATTTTATATTACAATGGTATTCTATTCACCTGCGCTTATGATATATAATGCATTCTGAAATGTAATATTTTTGCTGAAATAGCGTCATTATTACAGTGGAAGGTAGGATAAAAAAATACGTGATGGCAGCTTTTAAACTTTCTTTGGATTCAAAAAGATCAATACGTAATAAACTTTTACGATTGGTTTCGGTTAAAAACTGTTGTATTACAATAATATTCTATCCTAATTGGCTTGAATAAATACTTTCACGATACCATAATTGAGATATTTTTCCATTAAATCCATCAAATCATTTTTCCTTGTCATCGTCTGCAGCATAAACATCTTCTCCCAGTCTCTCCTTGAACAGGGGCTAGAGGTACGTGTTTTTCGATGAATTTTCAGTTAAAAAACTGTTACATCACACATATTTTACCTAAACTAGGCCTGAATGAATACATTCCTAGGAAATAAATAGTAGTTTTGCTGAAACGTGATGTATTTCATGTAAAATAGGATAAAATACATAGCGAAAACAAAAAGCTTTACCTAAGCTTTCGTGTTCTTGAGATATTTATTAAGTTTTTTACCAGTTTTTCGGTTAAAATACTGTTATATTACAATGATAATATTCTATTCATACTGTACTTGATATACCATTCACGGAAATGTAGCCTTTTGCTGAAATTACATACGTATTACAGTGGAAAGTGAGATAAAATCGTGTAACAATGACTTTGAAATATGTCTTGATAACCCTAAATCGGTTAATTGAGGACAATCTGCTAAAGGCGGACACCTCCCCTATTAGTCCGAATTTAAAGTGGGCTATAACTAATAATCTGAATAATAAAATTTTTGAAATGTTTGGCCGATTAGAATACAATGTCATATGGAATGTGGTTCAGTGATTATTTAATGGTAAAGTGATTTGTAAGCCATTACTGTTTACTATGTTTTGACTTTCCATTAGTATTTGCATTGCTTATCTACCCATTTCAGCTTATCCAGAATGTCAGCTCAGCCAACAAAAGAAACAAAATTTTCAAATAGATGTAGCAGTAGCAGAGATTTTTCAGGGGTGTGGCTTGAAGATTTGGCATGATCAAAAGGGTGATTCTAACGTATGCATTTTGTGTTCGAAACAATGGTGTGCAGGACTTCCTCCTTAAAAGCGGCATTACCATAAACTGTTTCTTAAATGGCTGTGATAAATGTGACTGAGAACAAAAAAGAACACATTTCTTGAGAAATGAGGAACAAAAAAAAAAATGCAGTCAAATGTTTGATGAAGAATTTTGTTTCAGATAGTTCCAATTTAGTTGCTGCTGGTTTTACAGAGATTTCAAAGATGGTGTTCATATGGAAAACCACTCAGTGATGGGGGTATATTAAAAAAAGAATCATGGCTAGAATGTGCTCCTTTCCTTTTTAAGCGGTTTTCCAGAAAAGCAAAAAAAATTATTCAGCGCGTTAAGGTTGTCAGTGGTACAGAAACACAGTAAAGATAGAATATTAAAGATGAAACAAACATAGTAGAACAGCTAACAAAGTTATTGGTTCCATGAGTGCTTTCCATTTGTCTTGATGGAAGCTGGTACATCATCAGCTAGGCTAACCATTATTGCTCGATTTTGTAGGGCAATGAAATATGTGAAAATTGGTTAACTTTACCTGAACATACCACAGGGGCTGAAATATAACCAGGCAGTACTAAATAAACTGTCCTAATCGACAAGGATTGATCTTTCAAATTAGTTTTAAGTGACAACTGATGGTGCTTTGGCCTTAAAGAAATGATGAAAATTAGCAACCAAGCAGTCAATTTTATTTCTCTTGTGCTTTGAAAAAGACTTTCAAATTTACTGAGTGAAGATTGATTCGGTGTACACAGGACTACTTATGTACAATGATGTTTGTTGAAAACGAAATTAGAGGGTCACCAATACTTAGCGTTTACGATGAGTATTTTGAAGAATTACGATATGTTTTTTGAAGAATGAAAAAAATTTTCTTGTTAAAATTATCTGACGTGTGGATTTGTAGATTTGATGTTTTTTTTTTTTTACAGATTTCTCCTCACATTTAAATGACTTGAACACCAAATTACAAGGATCTGGCAAAACACTTGATGTTATGTTTGATAACATAAAAGCCTTTGAAATCAAACTGAAAAATTTTTAAAAGCATTAATTAATAGACAATGGCACTTTTTAAATATTTCCCAAACCTAAAAAACACATGACTGATCTTGAAATTCTTAAGAAAACAGACATTCAGAGCCTTCAAATGCAATTTTTGAGCATCATTTATTCAACTTCTGCTGAACAATTTTCTTTTAGATTTACTAAGTTCAGGTCATTTAAAGAAACTGCAAATTCATAAACTGTGCAGACATTGTAACGATGAACAAACTAGATTTGCGGAAATGTTGCGGTGGATTGATTGGATAATTTTGAGATGCAATTGATTGATTTACAAAACAGCTCAATTTTTCTAGTTCCGGCTCTTAGCTGCTGAACTGAAAATATAATGAAAGATCGGTTATTGACTGGATCGCGCCATTGCAGTAAGTGAGGTTCACAAATGCAAATTCTATTCCTATGAAACATTTGACTGTCTAGAAAAAAATTTGCTTAATGGCAGTAATTAACAGTATTTTCATCGCATATTCATGGCGAGTCATTGTTTTTCCAGTGAACTTTGTCAGAATCTAATTATAGGAGTAGACTTCACGGATAGAGAGTAGGGCTGCATACCCAGCTCTCAAACAACCAAATAGTTTGATATAAAATATATCTGTCATCGTTGGTGCAGCAGCAAAAGTCTCTCTGAGGGTAAAATATGCTTATTTTCCTTTCCTTGATTTTTTGTTGTGTTTTTATAATATAGACAAAGCTTATCATTTAACTGTCATTTTCACATATTGGATTTATAAGTACAGTTCTATTTATAAATGTTATTTTCAATTGTCTTTTAAAGCTTATTGACATTAATAATATTTTTAACAGGCTTTTTCTAAAATGCTTTCATTTATTTCAATCTCTCTGTTATACTTTTTTGTTAATACAGGGTAGTAAAAATGAATACATGTAAAATAAGCAACAGGACTCCTCCTTTCTTCTAAAATGAAGGTCCATTATTATTGTCCTTGGAATTCATTAATTTTTACCCTCTTGTGAATTACTAGTTATAAATAACATGTAATTTCCTAAAGCTGTCACCATTTAAAACAAATTCAGAAGAGTTACTGATTTGCCTAAACAGACTTCTCCAAGAATGCTTTCAAGCATTTGTTCTCTCTCTATAAATTTTTTGTAAATACCAATATAATAATAATAATAATAATAATAATAATATAATAATAATATGTATATGTAATAATAATAATAATCTGCTCAAAATTAACACTGGC
>NW_024729732.1:0-17917 GCF_018991925.1 Homarus americanus | reverse complement strand
CACATTAATAAGGTCTATCTGCAAGTTTATTCAGTCATAAAAAAAAATATACCCTAAATGTGAACAATAAAAATCTTCTATTTTGGTACAAATTACTTGAAAAGTTGTAAGAAGACAAAAGCTGCATCTCTTCCATAAAGCGAGAAATAGAACAGCCAAGCCTCTTCTTGTCGTAAAAAAAAACTAATATTGTATTTTAGTATGTTGATGTACAAAACATTTTCTTCATTATTCTATGATAAAACAAGTCTAACAAGCATTATTAAAACATATATTATTAATTTTTTTTCATGCAATCAGGAAATAGCGACTACTATATCCAGGTTGATCGTGTTGAGGTCCTGTAAGTTACAGGCTAGATTACGAGCTCACTTACGGAGTTCGATGCCAAATATTTGTTTTGAGAATCCCGATCGGAGACTGTAAGTCCAGTTACTTGGTAAACAAGTAGATACAGTGAAATAAACTGCTGTACCTAAATATTATGTAACTCAAATATATATCCCAAAACAGCACGTTTACAGATGAAAATAAAAAAAAGCATAAATAATACAAACAAAATCAATTAATATGTTTTTTATTACAGTATTTTTAAATATCAGAAGCGTAGGTTCAGCGCTTCTTTTGTGTCTTTTTCCCGGTGAAGATGTAGTCTCCCCATGGCAGGTACTGGTCCTTTTGTACACGGCAGAAAGTGGTAGTTTCCTTCTTCTTCTTGTTGTTTTGGGTCTTGTTGTTTTTGGGTCTTAGTGTGTTTTGTGGTCTGCAGTTTGTTAGATCGGGGGCCCTTCTCCTTCATCTGGCAAGGCTTCACCTCCACCTTAGTCACCTTCGATACAGTGCGTCGGAACACCATTGTGATGTACTGACACTAACAGCTCTCTCACTGAGATCAAATCAAAATTTGACCATACAGAAAAAATTACGGTTTAATAAGGTTGGAATTTAAAGAAATTGACAACAAAATAAAGCTCTGTTTATCACTATAGTAAAGAGGGATGGTGTTTGTAAAGATGATGGATGGTGTTATAATATGTAGTGATGATGAATGGTGTTATATGTAGTGATGAAGGATGGCGTTATATTGTAGTAATGATGGATAGTGTTATATGTAGTGATGATAAGAGGGTAATATATGTAGTGAAGATGGATGGTGTTATATATATATATTGATGATGCATGATGTTATATGTAGTGATGATGGTTGGTGTTATATGTAGTGATGCTGGATGGTGTTATATGTAGTGATGATGGATAGAGTTATATGTAGTGATGATGGATGATGTTATATGTAGTGATGATGGGTGGTGTTATATGTAGTGATGTTGGATGGTGTTATATGTAGTGATGATGGATGATATTATATGTAGTGATGATAGGATGGTTCTATATGTAGTGATGATGGATGGTGTTATATGTAGTGATGATGGATGATGTTATATGTAGTGATGATAGGTTGGTTTTATATGTAGTGATGATGGATGGTGTTATATGTAGTGATGATGGATGGAGTTATATGTAGTGATGATGGATGATGTTATATGTAGTGATAATGGTTGGTGTTATATGTAATGATGTCGGATGGTGTTATATGTCGTGATGGATGGTTCTATATGTGGTGATGGTGGATGGTGTTATATGTAGTGATGATGGATCGTGTTATATGTAGTGATGATGGATAGTATTATATGTAGTGATGATGATGGATGGTGTTATAAGTAGTGATGATGGATGTTATATGTAGTGATGAAGGATGGTGTTAGTGAAGATTGTGAAGTGAGATGTAGTGAAGATTGTGAAGTGAGATGTAATGAAGATTGTGAAGTGAGATGTAGTGAAGATTGTGAAGTGAGATGTAGTGAAGATTGTGAAGTGAGATGTAGTGAAGATTGTGCAGTGAGATGTAGTGAAGATTGTGAATTGAGAAGTAGTGAAGATTGTGAAGTGGGATGTAGTGAAGATTGTGAAGTGAGATGTAGTGAAGATTGTGAAGTGAGATGTAGTGAAGATTGTGAAGTGGATGTAGTGAGATTGTGAAGTGAGGATGTGGTGAAGATTGTGTGAGTGAGATGTAGTGAAGAATGTGAAGTGGGGATGTGGTGAAAGTTGTGAGAGTGGATGCTGGTGAAGATTGTGAGTGGGATGTGAAGGTAAAGATTGTGAAGTGAGATGTGGGTGAAGATTGTGTAGGTGAAGGATGTGGTGAAGATTGTGAAGTGAGATGTGGTGAAAGTTGTGGGTGGGGATATGGGTGAAGATTGTGAGTGAGGATGTAGTGAGATGTGAGTGAGGATGTAGTGAGGTGTGAGAGTGAGATGTAGTGAGAGGTTGTGGAGTGGATGTAGTGGTGTGGCAGTGAAGGATGTAGTGATTGTGGAGGTGAGAGAATTAATGAAGATTGTGAAGTAGGATGTAGTGAAGTTGTGAGTGAGATGTAGTGAAGATTGTGGAAGTGAGATGTAGTGAAGATTGTGAAGTGAGATGTAGTAAAGATTGTGAAGTGAGATATGGTGAAGATTGTGAAGTGAGATGCAGTGAAAGATTGTGAAGTGAGATGTAGTGAAGATTGTGAAGTGAGATGTATTGAAGATTGTGAAGTGAGATGTAGTGAAGATTGTGAAGTGAGATGTAGTGAAGTTTGTGAAGTGGGATGTAGTGAAGATTGTGAAGTGAGATGTAGTGAAGATTGTGAAGTGGGATGTAGTGAAGATTGTGAAGTGAGATGTAGTGAAGATGTGAAGTGAGATGTAATGAAGATTGTGAAGTGAGATGTAGTGAAGATTGCGAAGTGTGATGTAGTGAAGATTGTGAAGTGAGGATATGGTGAAAATTTTGAAGGTGAGATGTAGTGAAGTTATTGAATTGAAGTAGTGAAGATTGGCGGAAATTAGGTTCTTAGTGAGAAGATTGTCAGAAGTGGATGTAGTGAAGATTGGGAAGGGAGATGTAGTGAAGATTGTGAAGTGAGATGTAGTGAAGATTGTGAAGTGAGATGTAGTGAAGATTGTGAAGTGAGATGTAGTGAAGATTGTGAAGTGAGATGTGGTAAAGATTGTGAAGTGAGATGTGGTGAAGATTGTGAAGTGAGATGTGGTGAAGATTGTGAAGTGAGATGTGGTGAAGATTGTGAAGTGAGATATGGTGAAGATTGTGAAGTGAGATGTAGTGAAAGATTGTGAAGTGAGATGTAGTGAAGATTGTGAAGTGAGATGTATTGAAGATTGTGAAGTGAGATGTAGTGAAGATTGTGAAGTGAGATGTAGTGAAGATTGTGAAGTGGGATGTAGTGAAGATTGTGAAGTGAGATGTAGTGAAGATTGTGAAGTGGGATGTAGTGAAGATTGTGAAGTGAGATGTAGTGAAGATTGTGAAGTGAGATGTAATGAAGATTGTGAAGTGAGATGTAGTGAAAATTGTGAAGTGAGATGTAGTGAAGGTTGTGAAGTGAGATGTAGTGAAGATTGTGAAGTGAGATGTAGTGAAGATTGTGAATTGAGAAGTAGTGAAGATTGTGAAGTGGGATGTAGTGAAGATTGTGAAGTGAGATGTAGTGAAGATTGTGAAGTGAGATGTAGTGAAGATTGTGAAGTGAGATGTAGTGAAGATTGTGAAGTGAGATGTAGTGAAGATTGTGAAGTGAGATGTAGTAAAGATTGTGATGTGAGATGTAGTGAAGATTGTGAAGTGAGATGTGGTAAAGATTGTGAAGTGAGATGTGGTGAAGATTGTGAAGTGAGATGTGGTGAAGATTGTGAAGAGAGATGTGGTGAAGATTGTGAAGTGAGATATGGTGAAGATTGTGAAGTGAGATGTAGTGAAGATGTGAAGTGAGATGTAGTGAAGATTGTGAAGTGAGATGTAGTGAAGGTTGTGAAGTGAGATGTAGTGAAGATTGTGTAGTGAGATGTAGTGAAGATTGTGAAGTGAGATGTAGTGAAGATTGTGAAGTGAGATGTAGTGAAGATTGTGAAGTGAAATGTAGTGAAGATTGTGAGGTGAGATGTAGTAAAGATTGTGAGGTGAACATAAGAACATAAGAACATAAGAGAGTGGGATACTGCAGGAGGCCGACTGGCCCATACAGGGCAGATCCCTTTCACACCCATCCCAGCACTTCCATGTGCCTATCCAACTTCGTCTTGAAGCTCCCTAGCGTTCCCGATCCTACTATAGCACTCGGTAGCCTATTCCACATATCCACAACTCTATTACCAAACCAGTGCTTGCCTATATCCTTTCTGAATCGGAATTTATCTAATTTAAAGCCCATTTTGTTCTAGTTATTTCGTTATTACCAGGCTTCCAGAACATCTTCCCATTTTACCCTTGTTAATCCACTTGCCCACTGTACACCTCTATCTATATCTCCCCTAACTCTCGCCTCTCTAATCAGATAAACCCTAAGCTTTTCAGTCTTTCTTCATCATGGAAGGTTTCTAATATTATGGATCATTTTGTCATTCTTCTTTGTACTCTCTCCAAAGAATCTATGTCCATTCTATAATAAGGACACCAGAACTGAACCGCATAATCCATGTGTGGCCTCACTAATGCTAGGTAAAGTTTCAAGATAACGTCAGCAGTTCTGTTACTCACAGACCTAGATATGAACCCAAGAATCCTGTTTGCCTTGTTGCGAACGCTAATACATTGTTTTCTAGGTTTCAAGTCGTTGCTAACAAATACACCTTGATTTTTTTCACAAACTGAGTTTTCTATTTTCGTGTTACCTAGTTTATACTTAACGTTTGTATTCGTCTTCCCTATCTGTAGTACCTTGCATTTATCACTATTAAAATTCATTTGCCAGTCTACTGACCACTCATGTAAGGTATCTAGATCTCTTTGAAGGTGTTCAAAGTCACTGTCTGAATTTATCACTCTCCCCATTTTGGTATCATCTGCAAATTTACTAATCCTACTAGTTATGCCTAAATCAAGATCATTAATGAATATAACAAGCAGCAGAGGGCCTAATACAGATCCCTGGGGAACTCCGCTTTTGACCGCACCCCAGTCAGCTTTAATCCATTTTATGCTGACTCTTTGTTTCCTACCAGTTAATGACCCTAATCCATTTTAATACTGATCCACCTTCATAATGGCCCCTACCTTCCTTATCAATCTCTCATGAGGGACTCTATCGAATGCTTTACTGAAATCTAAATAAATTATATCATACATGACTTATCATTATCTACCGCTTCAAATACTTCTGAGAAAAAGCTAAGCAAATTGTGGGAACAAACGTCCCTGGGTGAACCCCGTGCTGAAAAGAATAGATTAAGTTGAATGTTTCAAGGTGACTTCTGATTTTTATGTAATAATTGGCTCACTTAACTTGCCTATGATTGACGTGAGACTAATGGAGACGGTAATTTGATGCTATTGATTTATACCTTTTTGAAAAGTGGAACTACATTGCAAGTTTCCAGAAAACTACAGCACTAGGCCCGATTCTAATGACTTATTAAATAAAACTGCTAATGGATTTACTCGCTCATCTCTACATTCTTTTTAATATTCTAGCATATACCTCAATCTGGACCAGGCGATTTATGAGGCTTCAGTTTGTTGTTCTTTAAGCACATCGTTACTAGTAATATTGATATTCATCAACATATTTTCTATACTGTCGTTATATACCTTATGAACTTCTGGAAACTGTGCTAGGTTTTCATTTGTGAATACGGAGCGAAAATGACTATTTAACGTGCTACACATTTCTAACTCATCATCAGTCATTTCTCCTGTCGTAGTTTTAAGGGGACCTATTGTATCTCTAACCTTTGATTTATACAGTTGATAAAAAGCTTTGGGGGTATATTTCGATTCGTTTGCTACCTTGATTTCATAATTTCTCTTTGCTTTCCTAATTTCTGTTTATACCTGTCTTGTTAGGTTTTGATAGTAACCAAGTAAGTGATTTTCGCCTTTCTTAACTTTTCTATATACTCCTTTCTTTTTTCATAGAAGATCTAAGAGTCTATTATTCATCCATTTTGGTTGGTTCCGTATCGATCTGAATTTTCTTTTAGGGATGTGTTTATTTTGGGCATTATTGATTGTCGCAATAAATTGTTCATAAGTAGCTGCTAAATTAAATTCAGGGTTATCCCGTCCTAAGTTGACAGTTTCCGGAGGTGTGGGGGGGATTAATCTTTTGACCATAGGGTCATCCCTTAGGTCTCTCCTTATGCTACCGTAATTAGCATTCCTAAAATCCGGGATCAAGGCCGAATTTTCCTTCTTCCTGCCATCCCATATTATGTTAAAATATATGACTTTATGATCACTGTTTCCTAGTTCGTCTCCAATCCCAACATCTTTTACTAGATTTTCATTATTACTGAGAACTAAATCGAGGATATTATTTCCTCTAGTGGGCAAGTTTGTAAATTTATATATAAAACTATCCTGTACTACTTCTATAAAATCTTCAGATTCATTATCGCTAAGTTGATTTTTCTAATCTATGCCTGAAAAGTTGAAATCGCCTAGAATACATACATTGTTTCTATCAGATGCCTTCTTTATTTCCTCCCATAGCAATTTACCATCGTTCCTACTCAAATTAGGTAGTCTATATATAACACCAATGACTACGGATTCACTGCCCTCACCAATCTACCCAAATACTTTCATTGCCGCTATTTGTTTTAATATTTGATTTATTGCAGCCTTTTAATGACACCCTGATATACACTGCTACACCGCCACCTCTCCTTCCTACTCTGTCAAATTTAAATAGGTTATATCCTGGAATATGAAATTCTGCTAAAAAATGCTTGCTGTTTGAATTTATCCATGTTTCCGTTATTGCAATTATATCTATGTTCTCTTTACTAACAATGGCCCTGAGCTGGTCCATTTTGTTACACAGGCCTCTACTATTAGTATAATAAACACTCAATATATTTCTTCCGTTTCTATCTGTTTTACATTTATTACTTTGATGTTTGTTATTATGACTAACTATATTTTCAGCATTATCTACTTCTGTTTCACTACTTCCCAGGACCTGCTTGTTTTTTGACTCCCATTTTCCCCGACCCTCTCTACTGGCGAAACCCCCCCTTCGGAGTGACAATTTCACCCTCCAGGGATGCAGACAACGTCTTTACCCCCTCACGAGACAAGTGTACTCCGTCGCGACAGTACAGGTAGTCGTTGCCATAAAATCGTTGCCCGTCATCAATGAATGCCCAACCATTGTTTGCACAATGTTTTTCCAGTCGGCAATTAATAGCAATTGCCCTGGACAGCCATTCACGACCAACCCCTCTTCTAGGCAAGACACCACATACTATCGGGACCCTCCCCTATCTCTAATCTTCCCCAGCGCCTCCCTATACCTCTTGAAAAGTTCCTCACTCCTAACCTTACCTATGTCGTTTCCCCCCACACTAAGACACACTACTGGATTGGTACCCTCTCCTGACAAAACTCTGTCTAACCTCTCGGCTACATGCCCTATCCCAGCCCCAGGAAAACATACCCTAGTCCTACGTTTCCTATCTCTCGCACAAAAAGCCCGATCCATAAACCTCACCTGGCTGAAGATTGTGAAGTGAGATGCAGTGAAGATTGTGAAGCGAGATGTAGTGAAGATTGTGAAATAAGATTATAAAGTAAACTGTAGTAGTTGAGGTTAAACGAACGCGGGTTATTCTGTAGTGTATCCGTGTCTTGTTAACGTGGAACCAACATGGCGGTGGTTCTCAATATAGATACGTTATTTTGCCGGGAATTTCTGTCAAAACAAAATATGAATCAACCATATTTAGCCTAAATTAACCTAACGGCTTTATTAAATATTCTAAGTTTTTTAAGTTGGATAGATCAGATCAGGTTAGGTTAAGTCAGGTTGGGTTAGGTTAGGTTAGTTTTGTTAATTTTGCCACTTAGAGGCTAGTTTATTGTGCCCCCCATACTCATCCTGTCAGCTGTAGCACAGAGAGATTACAAAGTGGTGTTAGATGAGGTAAGTGGTTAAGTTAAGTTTCAATAGGTTAGGTTAGATTATGTCAGGTTGGGTTAAGTTAGGTTAGGTAGGTAATAAGTAGATAGGT
This sequence comes from Homarus americanus, assembly GCF_018991925.1. Taxonomy (NCBI): domain Eukaryota; kingdom Metazoa; phylum Arthropoda; class Malacostraca; order Decapoda; family Nephropidae; genus Homarus; species Homarus americanus. Next base: position 9,845 of record NW_024729732.1, on the reverse strand, counting down.
TATGTTAGGTAGGTGGGAAAGTTAGGTTTGATTAGGTTAGCTTATGTCAGACGGGGAGGTTAGGTTAGATTATGTCAGGTTAGGTTAGATTATGTCAGGTTAGGTCAGCTTACGTCAGGTTAGGTTAGATTATGTCAGGTTAGGTTAGATTATGTCAGGTTAGGTTAGATTATGTTAGGTTAGGTTAGATTACGTCAGGTTAGGTTAGATTATATCAGGTTAGGTCAGATTACGTCAGGTTAGGTTAGATTATGTCAGGTTAGGTCAGATTACGTCAGGTTAGGTTAGATTATGTCAGGTTAGGTCAGATTACGTCAGGTTAGGTTAGATTATGTCAGGTTAGGTTAGATTATGTCAGGTTAGGTCAGATCATGTCAGGTTAGGTTAGATTATGTCAGGTTAGGTCAGATCATGTCAGGTTAGGTTAGATTATGTCAGGTTAGGTTAGATTATGTCAGGTTAGGTCAGATTACGTCAGGTTAGGTTAGATTATGTCAGGTTAGGTAAGTAGGTAGAGGTGGGTAAAAAAGGTTAGGTTAGGTCGACAGGTTTTAGTGTAGGAGCTTAAGTAATCCCGTAAAAATTTCATGTTAATTTTTGACACCATACATTATAATAATCCTTATAAACTATGTTAAGGAACTGTGGTGTCATTTTTTCTGAACGGTTTATTATAAGTTTTATGCCTTTAAAGAAGTTTTATTAAAGAGCGGCATAATGAACCACAGATGTATTCCCATTAAGTCCTAATTAACTTAAAACATGACTAATAACCTATGAACATGTAGTATTATATGATTACAATTTAACATAATATATCATGAATGCTGTTATAATATCATAAGTGTGTTACAAACATGGCTGCTCATATATACCATCCTGTCTCTGGCAAAGAAGAGATTGCAGTAAGTAAAATTATTTGCTAAAGACAAATACTGGAAATTAAACATATACATATTACCATTATCTGAAAAGCTTAGAACCACCGTTTTATATTTATTAAAAGTTTGTAGTGTTATACATCATGTGTAAACAAGTCACAAGTTATTATTTACGACATTACTTCAGTCCTCGTCATCAGAGTCTTCTGTGTACAACAGATTCCTTCACCTTGTTTAGGCATTTCTCATCATCTGCTTGACAGTTACACATCTCGGTGCATGTCATGCTATTCTTTCTGATTCTTTCTGTATGAACATGACAATGATCCACATTTCCTGACGCCACATCCACATTTAACAAGTTCTGTGATTGCTTCTGGAGCTGGTGGTTGGTCTGATATCACTAGTATGAAACAGTCATTGTCAATCTTCCAGCCATGCTCCAATTGTGAAAGCATTTCACTGTCTGCATCACAAGACCACAGAAGAGCTTGATACCTTCCTCTCAATATATGATACTTTAGAGTTGCTGCAGTCGCTGGTAGTTCTCCAGCTTCTGCCTGCGTTTTCTTGAAGAGATGCCATCTAAGTTATGACAGTTTAGTGAAAGTCTTTCGTGGACAGTAGAGCTTAAATACAAATTCCTTTAGACCAATAAACATGTCTGCTGGAGGGCATTTGGTCTACTCAGCATCTTGAATGCATCTAGGACTTTTGTGTTAGATTTCATCAAAGTGCTCCAACATGCTTTCTTTCCTTTGCCAACAAATTTTCCAATGCAGTCAGATCCTGTGAAGGCATGGAAACCTGTAAGACTCTCTGCCCAATGCGTCGTCGCTCACCAGTTCCTGTTTTCATACTTGTATTTTCTCCAAGTTGAGGCTGCTTTAATATGCCAAACACATCAGTGTCTGGTGACTTGATATGTACAGTGCTGCCCTTCTGTGATGCATATACTGTATGTCCTGCTTAAGTTCTATAACTTGTGATAGCAATTTGATGGTTGAAGTCTTGTTTGCTAGCAATTTGATGGTTGAAGTCTTATTTGCTGCTTTCCACGACAGAAGATTAACCTTGGACATCTTTTCCCAGATGCTCAATGGACCAACAATACGCTTCTTGACAAAATTTTCATAATTTTGTCTTCCAACTTCATATGCACATAGATTGTCATATTTGGCATTTTCTGGCATTACAGCTCCAGTTACCAAGTTTAAAAGAGCATCATTTTCCTGGGATTACAGTCACCAATAACATTGTGTAGCTTCTGTACATCAGCATATTGACGGCTGATAATAGCTGTAGAGAGCTCATGATGTTCTGTTCTTTTGTAATCTTTATGAGTTTGATGTTTTATGTAATGAACTTAATTTGAAAACCCAAATGGTAGTATATGATCTTTTATCACCTTAGACACTCTGTGCGTCATGCCTCTCAAGTGATTTTTTTCCTCTCTTACTTCTCTGGACAAATACGACCTTTATCCCATCAGAAAAATATCACCATATATTTTCTTAATCTACAGGTGCCAAGGTTTATAATGACGGATGGTGTTAAAAATTAACCTGAAATTTTTACGTGACCACATATTGTCTTGTTGAGTTTCTGAGAGAACGTCACGGCTAAATAGCGCCTCTGTATTGATAGCCGGTACATGTCGTAATATCCACCGCTCATAGTTAAATCTTTATGTCCGTTTATTTTGTCCTAATTTAAGTATCAAGAGTGTTTTTATTTTTAAGTATCTTAAGTATCTTTTTTCCTCACTCTTAAGTATCTAAGTATGATGTTTTTTCATTTTAAGTAACTAACCATATTTTTGTTTTCATTATAAAATGTGATTGATATAGACAACAGAAGTAAATATCAGCTGGAGGTCGTAAACGAAGCTGATGTGAAGTATTTTGACTCACTGTTCCCACGAACTAATTGCTTCTCTGGTTTATACCGAAGAAATAAAACCGTCAACGAACCATCCGATTCAAATGTGTCTTAGGCGATACAGGGTGTTTAGGCGTCATTCTGATACCAAGAATGACTTTGTGTACTGTGGTGAAGCTGGGGGTAGGATAGGGTTGGGTTGGGTTGGGATGGGTTAGGATTACGCATGTGTGGGTATATTCTGTCGCATTTTATAGGTATCTTGCGTCTTTCTCTTTATTCCTTCTTTATCATGAGTATCTGTGCCTATTAATACACCACCTCGCAGGATAGTGGAAGAGGAATGGATAGTAACGAGATAATATTCTTCTTACATATACCTTAGCTTGATTACAGGTAACACCAGGTAGAAGTTACGTGACTCTTAAGAGTTTTCCTCGACTTGGCTGATTCAACTGTAAGACTTGCTGTATTTATCCTTATTAAAATCCTCCACCTGTAAGACCCTCCACTTGTAAGACTCTCCACCTGTAAGACCCTCCACTTGTAAGACTCTCCACTTGTAAAACCCTTTATGGATTTGAAATACCTTCTCGTCTTGACTCCACTAGTACTGTACACACCCTCTCTAGCCTTAGTTTACAGTAATGTTGAAGTATATAATGAAGACTCACAGCTCATGGGTTAGAAAAACAAAAGATGCTTGTTTTATTTATTTATTTATTTATTTATTTATAGCTTATTTTAGAATCCCCGAAAGTTAGAACAAAATGGCTGACGGGACTCACAAGCGGGCGATGTTTACAGTATGGACCAAGAATAAAAAATAAATGAAAATAAAATAAATAAATCGTAAATTGGTGCATTGTTTCTCCAGGGGTAATTATAGAAGTACAAATGTTCTCCAGCAGTGGGTAACGATCATAGCCACGTATAGAGCTTCTAACGCAGGTAGATTGATATAGATGCATTACCTGGAGTTAGTGGGTTACAGGGCCTCCTACACGATAATATTAAAGGTGTTTTTTCCTTCTGTTTGTGGCACTTGAGGTGTTTAGGTTAGGTTTAATTAAAATGGTTTAGTTATAATAGTTATATTACGATAAGTTAAGTTGAATTTAGAACTTTTGATTTGCATATATCGTGTTTTAGAAGGATTTGTTAGCTAATAAGTTTAATTTGGATAAGTTTAGTTTAATTTAGATCATTTGATTTTACAAGGTCGTATTATAATGACTGGGAACCATATAGAAAACTGTTAGAGAAGTAAATATTTCTACGGCAGTGAATGAGTAAGTCAATAAGTGGTGTATAGAGCTGCTGACGCAACTTAAACGGTATATACTGTACATTATATGTTATCAGAGCTTTCCTGTTGTACGTAACCGCCTCCGTCAAAGTGTCTTACTGGCTCATGTGAAGATTAGCCTCTAGTTTATTTAACCTCAAGATTAACTACACTGGCACTGCCTGACCTGACCTGACCTGACCTACCCTACCCTACCCTACCCTACCCTACCCTACCCTACCTCTAACCTAACCTAACCTAACTTAACTTCCCAAGTAGCGTTAGGTTAATCATTAGTTGAAATAAGCTGGGAGGGTTAATCTTCAGGTAATCTATCTTAATTAACAATTTTGGTCAGGTGAGGCCTTCCTTACCTTACTCGAGAGCAGGAGGAGGAGGACTTGCTAACGTCTACAGATCATCGTCAACCAAGGCAGATATTGAATACCTTTTGTTTACCTTCGTGGCTTAAGAACACATCTTAACACCATAAGACTATTCGCCTCAATACAATAATACAGTAATTGATTATTGTATTCTAATAAAATTTACGGTGTATCTTGTGAACCAGATTTATTGTTTGACCTTAGTGAATGAGAAACTGGTTGAGGTGTATTGTGGTAAACATCCTTAAGAGCAGCTCTGTGTGTTCTTACGACCTCAAAGTAACACAAAAGGTAGCCAATATCTACCCTTGGTCAGTCACTTTATGTAGATGTCAATTGTGTCATTTTTCTAGACTTAGTGCCCCCTGGAGGAGAAAGTAAATACAATGTTGATTTATTTTGGTCACAACACACGCTAGTAGATTATTTTTCCTATTTAACTAAATAATTAACACTATGAAGCTAACTAATTATATAACTCAAAGATGGTAACCAATATGGCGTCGATATTGTTCACATACTCTATGATAAATAGATGTATTGTCTGTTTAATTTTAGGGAAGAATTTAATTTATAAACTTTTGAGAATCTGGATACAGGAGTTTTGTCTTTGCGTGTGTGTGTGTGTGTGTGTGATGATGATGATGACGGATACTTTCCTCTGCAGTGAAAAAAATATCTTGACATTGCAAAGTTTAACTGTAAGCCGAAGGAACGTTTGTAATGTGACTTATTATGTGAAATTGTAACTTGAAATTCTTTGTGAAAAATATTTCCCTATAAAGTTTGGCAGTAAATGAAGTATTACATCAAGGTGTAACTTGTAGTTCCTTGTGGAGTAATTACCTATGTGGACGATACAGCTACTCCAGGGTGTAAGACCTAGAGTAGAAAGTCTTTAGACCTTACCTGAGGTTGAAAGACTCTTATAGTGGAACGTCTTAGGTATTGAAACTTTAATTACAGTAAATAAAATATAATCTACCTAAACATTCCTTCACCTGGCGACAACTAATGATACAGGTGGTGTAATAGCTCTTTAAAATTCCTCCGTTTGATATAATAATGACCACACATGAACTTATAATGTGCAATATCTTGATAACACATTAGCTGCAACATTACACATAGTCCAGTGTATGTGTAGTGAGGGACATCTACCTAAATGAGTTACAGAATGTGGAGTTGAGGCAAAAAAAGTTGGGACATGTTTGAGATCATCAGTTGAGCCAAACGTTTATACTCAATATTGTTTTAATGGTATTTTAGAGCGACCGAAAAATGTAAACAAAATGGCCGGCTAGGTGACACATACCTTACAAGAAATAAACATGAGAACGAACACACACACACACACACACACACACACACACACACACACACACACTCACACACACACACACACACCAGTTTTACCCACATTATCACCAGACTATCGGCATACCTGGTCGGTGGACACCTGCCTCCTCCTCCTCCTCCTCACCTTGCTAATATGCTAATATGCTAATATGCTCCGGTATGTTCCAATCTATTTAAGATATGCTCCCATCTATCTTAAAGAGCTTATGCTAGGTTGGTCTGATATGCTCCTCAAAGACTATGCTGATATACTCTTGTCATCTGATATGCCATTATGTTCATATCACTCTAAAGGATATACTAATATGTTCTGTTATGTTGGTATGGTTCTGTCTCTCAGAGGGTGTGCTGATGTACTATAAGAGCATATGGGGTATGCTGATATACTGGGTTATGTAGCTAGGCTCATATCTCTCTTACAGGGTATGCTAATATACCCTGATATGCTTGCATCTATCTCTGAGCGTATACTGGTTGACTGTAATGACATAAGAGATATGCTGGTATGCTTCTAAGGGAATATGTTAACATACTCTAATAATAATTTGAAATGAGGTTAGTTATACTTTAGATTCAGGGGATATTCTGATATGATATGAATTAACCTAGAAGTATACTGATATGTTCTCAAGGCATTCAGGGGATCTGTTAGTATGCTTCGACATACTTTCGGAACAAGGTAAACTGGACCTTCAGAAGATAGGGTGATATGCTGACATATTCTGATGGATCTAAGAGAGAGTGGAAGACTATGAGAGCTAGTTAATATACTCAGGTATGTTGATATCCCTTCATGGCACTTGGGATATATGGTAATATACTCCGATGTGTCTCTTTGGATATACTGATATGCCACTAATGGGTCCCCAGAAAGCAGGAGACAAGTTGATCTGCTTCGAGGACACTAATCTGTATAATGATTTTTTCCCTGACTGTTAAGAAGTATACTGGTATATTTCAAATGTTGCTTAGTATTATAGTATACTTTGGGCTGTTCTGAACATATTTCACAGCTGATTTTCAGAAATATATGCTGCTGTCACTGGCTTGTTTATTCCGGAGACATTGATTATACTTTGAGTATGTTGATATGCTTTGTTACCAGTCAAGGAATATGCTGATATGTTCTGACACTTCTCAGTGATTACCCTGATATACTTAGATACCTGACAGTATTTATTGGAGTATAGTGTCCTATACTCTGATGTCATTCTAGTGATATGCTGATGAGCTGACATACCGCTTTATGTAACTGTGATATATTGAATCATATACATCCATTCCTCACGCTTAATATATATGATATTCTAAACAATGCTGATATTATTTATGTTATACCCTGATTATATACTAACATACTACAGTGTCATTTATAGTGTATGATATTAAACATTCGGGGGTATACTTTGAGGTTATTTAGAGAATATGATGGCAAACGGTGATATACTCTGATGCCATATTTGGTATACACAGATATATTGATATAATTTATATAATATACCGATAGATATAACTAAATATCTGTGAAGTAAATCCTGTACTTTTTGATATACCATTCAGGGTGAAGGTATGCTAATATACCACGATAGCACCCGTCTCTCAGCGCTAATATACCCTGATGGCACACTTAACATCCTGGCGCCGGTCGTGGGGTATACTGATATGCTAAAGTCTTCTTCATCTTCTAATATCTCGACTTCAGCTTCGTAAACTGTGATTACTTAAACGTATTTAACGCTCGTTTACGTAACTTTTTTGTAGAATAAATGAATGTATATCCGGGTTCTTCTGTTTCTTTGTCCATCTGATGTTTGCGTCCATGTTGAGGAGAACCACTTAGCAGGGCTCGCATTTTCCCATAATGTGTTACCTCAAGTTCCATAATTTGCACTTAGTGAAGCCACGATATCCCGCGTTATGTTGCCCGTCTTACTTCCTTCTGGGTTATGTGTCTTAAGTTGGTGAAAAAATTAAATTAAGGCTGAATTATTGTTAAATGTTAAGGTATTATAGTACTTGTCTGTCGTGTTGTTAATATAACATAGTTTCACCAGCAGTATGTACTCAAGAGCTTATTAACATCGTTGACGAGTCAGAGCCGCAACACTGAACCAATCTATATGAACATTAACACAAAAAATAAATTGTTACATTACATCGACTATCAAGACATAACTTACAATACAAATTAATAAATAATTGTACCAGGCAGATAAAAATATTAGTTACAAAAAATTATGAAAATAGTCTTAATGTTCACGCCAGAACTTACCCCATAACAAAAGCCATACAACATTTTCCCAGTTAAGACTTCGTTAAATACAATCTCAAACTCCTTCTCAGAAACTGTGTGTTGGTGGTGTGCCACGTGTGGTGTGTGTGTGTGTGTGTGTGTGTGTGTGTGTGACAGCACCTTTGATTTATACAAATATTCACCCAAATGAATAACACCAAGTAATTCACCATGTTATTCACGACTCTTAGATCACTTGGCTTGCGTCTCTCAAAAGGTCGAGCCAGGGTCAGCTGATTCAGTAAACACCGCTCACATTAATAGGGACCTGCCACACTTTGCCATAAACAGATAAATTGTACCGGGAATTTTCCCCCCACACACTCATCATTGTCACTTTATGTAACTTGCTGACAAAACCCATGACCCTTCAGGCCTTTTACGCCCTTAATGCATGAGTCATAAAGGCAAGCATGAACTCCGCATGCTTCCCAGTTGGGCACTGTAAACGCTTCTGCGCTTCACCTTGCACAGGATGTAAGGGGGTGCCCAATAAACTAGCCCCCTCGTGGGCAATCTGTAATCACTACCACTGTCTCGCGGCCCAGAGTAGTAGTTGGACATATCACTAGACAGGGAAATTCACACTTAACACAAGTGTTATCTCAAGGTCATATTCACAACACTTCCCTGGACAGAATTCATAATTTATTTTCTCATATTACATCTGTGTGTATACCTGCTACTAGATAAACAGAAAATGCCAAGAAGTGTTTACATCAAGCGCTGCCACTTAAGAGTTCCAAGAACTAAATTAAAACAATTAGTGTGTGTGTGTGTGTGTGCATGGTGTGTGTGTGCATGGTGTGAGTGTGCATGGTGTGTGTGTGTGTGAGTGTGCATGGTGTGTGTGTGTGCATTGTGTGTGTGTGTGTGTGTGTATATGGTGTGTGTTTGTTTGTTTGTATGGTGTGTGCATGGTGTGTGTGTGTGTGTTTGTGTATGTGTGTATGGTGTGTGTATGTGTATGGTGTGTGTATGTATGGTGTGTGTGATCGTGTGTGTGTGTGTATGTGTGTGTATGGTTTGTGCATGTACGGTGTGTGTATGGGTGTGTGTGATTGTGCATGGTGAGTGTGTGACTGTGTATGGGGTGAGTGTGTGTGTGTGTGTGTGTTTCCATTGCCATGAGGATATCATACAATTCTTAAAGCACTGGTCACATGGGCGCATTTTTTTTTAGCAATTTCTTGCCGGAAAGTTATTTCGAGCAATTTTCGAGAAATTCGAGCAAGTTTTTGAAGCATTTTTATTGACAATCGTGATAGTCAATTTCTTGACTATTTCGAGCAAGATTATTGGTTCAAAACCCGGTTAATACCATATTTAATGACACGAAGCTTATTTATCCAGTATTTACCTTGGCTATATATAACATAGATCAATAACATTATGTATAAAATGCACAAACAGTTTTTTACGACACACTGAGTTTATTATTTGGGTGGTGTTTTGGCGTGTTTGTTTACAAAACACAACCCCATACAGCCGGTCATTCTCCACACACTAACAACCCTCCCTACTGTAACTACGATAGTTGAACCAGTCTATATTAAACACTGGCTCCTCCTCCTCGCCAGCCACTTACGAGTCCCCAATAGTTTTTCTTCGCTTTCTCTCATTTCTTTTTAATAATAACAATAATACCAAGGATAGCTGCTGCGTCGTCTGCATTGTTGTTGTGATGTTCCGTCTCCCTTCTACTCGCACAGCGGCGTTAACTTTTTTTTTCTTGCTGTAGTAACTGAACCAAGAGC
>NW_024729731.1:65000-90657 GCF_018991925.1 Homarus americanus | reverse complement strand
TTTACCTGTGTTGGTACTAGAGTTTACCTGTGCTGGTACTGGGTTTACCTCTAGTTTACCTGTGCTGGTACTCAGGTTACCTGTAGTTTACCTGTGCTGTACTAGGGTTTACTGTGTGGTACTAAGTTTACCTGTGTCTGGTTTACCTCAGTTTACCTGTCCTACAGTTTCTGGTTTATGCTGGTACTAGGGTTTACCTGTGTTGGTACTAGAGTTTACCCTTTTGGGTTTACCTGGAAGTTTACCTGTGCTGGTGTTGAGAGTATTCCTGTGCTGGTGTTGGGGGAAGTTTACCTGTTAGTGGTACTGGGGTTTGTAGTTTACCTGTGCTGGTACTAGGGTTTACCTGTGTTGGTACTAGGGTTTACCTGTGCTGGTACTGGTTTACCTCTAGTTTACCTGTGCTGGTACTGGGGTTTACCTCTAGTTTACCTGTGCTGGTAGTAGGGTTTTACCCTGTGTTTTTCTAGTTTGCCTGCTGGGTACTAAGGTTTACCTCTGGTTACCTGTGTTGGTACTAGGTTTCCTCTAGTACTTGAGTTTACTGTGTTACTAGAGTTTACCTGTGCTGGTACTAGGTTTACCTCTAGTTTACCTGTGCTAGTACTAGGGTTTACCTCTAGTTTACCTGTGCTGGTAGTAGGGTTTACCTGTGTTGGTACTAGAGTTTACCTGTGCTGGTACTACAGTTTACCTGGAAGTTTACCTGTGCTGGTGTTGGGAAGTTACCTGTGCTGGTGTTGGGGTTACCTGTGCGTGTTGGGGAAGTTTACCTGTGCTGGTACTAGGGTTTTGTAGTTTACCTATGTGTAAATGATGAACAGAAGCTAAAATCGCTGTGCTGATGCTGCTTTACTAAGGCTGCTCTTTGTGTGTGTGTGTGTGTTCGTGTGTGTGTGTGTGTTGTGTGTGTGTGTGTGTGTGTGTGTTCGTTCGTTGTTCGTTCTACCGGGCTGATGAACACAGGAAGATAATTAATCAGATAAAAATGTAAAATAATACCCCCGTTTTAAGGAACCCGAAGTTATATAGGGGGGTAGGTGATGGACACGGCGGCCGGACAAATAAAGATGAGGGTCCTAAATGCTGCCGGCTGTAGGTAAATGAGTAATGAGGAAAAAGAGACGCAGCCGGATGATTTGGGAGAGTTTAGCCGGATGATTTAGGAAGATACAGCCGGGTGATTTAAGGAAACCGGATGAATTAGTTCAGGGTAAAAATCACAACCGGGTGATTTTAGGTTAGGGGTTCAGCCCGCCGGATGAATCACACACACACACACACACACACACACACACACACACACACACACACACACACACACACACCACACACACACACACACACACACACCATTAGCACCACAATAGAAACATTTACTGCGCCACTACCCACCAACGTCTGCCTCCTTCATACTTTCCTCCCTCCCTTCATACCTTCCTCCTCCTATACTTTCCTCCTCCACCATACTTTCCTCCCTCCCACCATACTTTCCTCCCTCCACCATACTTTCCTCCCTCCTTCATACTTTCCTCCCTCCCTTCTCTCTTTCCTCCCTCCACCCCTTTCTCCCTCCTTCCTCTTTCTTCCTCCTTCACTCCTTCCTCCCTCCACCCTTTCCTCCTCCCATCTTTCCTCCCTCCACCTTTTCCTCCTCCTTCATACTTTCCTCCCTCCCTTCACCTTCCTCCCTCCCCCTACTTTCCTCCCTCCCTCTCTCCTCCCTTCATACTCCTCCCTCCTTCCTTTTCCTCCCTCCACCAGCTTTCTCCCTCCCCCCTTTCCTCCCTCCTTCATACCTTCCTCCCTCCACCATCTTTCCTCCCTCCACCAAACTTTCCTCCTCCCCACCTCTTTCCCTCCCTTCCCTTCCTCCTCCCTTCCTCCCTCCCACCACTTTCTTCTCCCTACCTTCCTCCCTCCACCATACTTTCCTCCCTCCACCATACTTTCTCCCTCCTTCCTTCCTTCCCTCCCCTTCCTTCCTCCCTCCTGCTCTTTCCTCCTCACCATACTTTCCTCCCTCCACCCATACTTTCCTCCCTCCACCATACTTTCTTCCCTCCCTTCGTACTTTCCTCCTCCCTTCATACTTTCTCCCCTCCCTTCCTTCTTTCCTCCCCTCCTTCATACTTTCCTCCCTCCTTCATACTTTCCTCCCCTCCTCCCTTTCTCCCCTCTTCATTCTTTCCTCCCTCCTTCATACTTTCCTCCCTCCCTTCATACTTCTTCCTCCCTTCATACTTTCCTCCCTCCCTCCTCCTTTCCTCCCTCCCTTCCTTTCCTCTCCTTCTACTTTCTCCCTCCTTCATACTTTCCTCCCTCCACCACTTTCCTCCCTCCATCATACTTTCCTCCCTCCATACTTTCCTCCTCCCACCATACTTCTTCCCTCCCCTTCATCTCTCCTCCTCCTCCAGATTCAATTGTAGGGGGGACAAATCTATGGATGGAGGCGGTGATTTACCAGGACTCTTTAGGACTCTGTGGGATTCTGTGGGATTCTGTAAGGCTCTGTGGACTCAGGATTCGGTAGGGACTGTAGGACTCTGGGACTCTGTGGTACTATGCTTGGGCTCTGTAGGATTCAAGGACTCTGTAAGACTCCTGGAGGACGTATGAGACTCTTGTGAGACTCTGTGGGACTCTATGGGACGCTGTGAGACTCTGTGAGACTCTTTGGGACTCTATGGGACGCTGTGAGACTCTGTGGGACTCTGTAGGACTCTCTCATGGTAAGGATGCGGCAGGTGGTAGGAGTGACTTTGGGCATCAGGCCAGTCAAGAGCTGGTTCGCCCACTGGCTTCTTAAACTATTTTTTCCCTTCGGTCAATTTTATTTATTTTTTTTCTTTTGGTTCAAGTTTAATGTAAAATGTATTTGTTCTCGTTATTCCTCGTTTTTCTTGGAATTTCTCGTTTTTTCTTGGAATTTCTCGTTTTTTCTCGTAATTTCTCGTTTTTTCTCGTAATTTCTCGTAATATCTCGTTTTTTTTCTCGTAATATCTCGTATTTTCTCGTAATTTCTCGTATTTTCTCGTAATTTCTCGTTATTTTTCACTGTCTTGGAAACAGAGGCACAATACATTTGCAGTCCTACAGAGACAGTGAGCATGATGAGACAAGAGTAGTGATGATGATGATGATGATGATGATGATGATGAGATAGTGATGATGATGGTGATGATGATGATGAAGAGATAGTGATGATGATGGTGATGATGATGATGAGAGATGGTATTGATGATGATGTAGCAAGAGATGGTGATGATGATGATGATGTGAGAGATGTGTGATGATGATGATGATGAGACAGAGATAGTGATGATGATGATGGTGATGATGATGATGATGATGATGATGATGAGACAAGAGATAGTGATGATGATGGTGATGATGATGAGTAATGATGCACACCACACCACACTACACCACATCACACCACACTACACTACACACATCACACCACACTACACCACACATGCCACATATTGGGATGTGATTTAAAATTGATCGTTTCTTTTCTTCTTCTGAGGATTGACGATCTCGGGCTTTTGGAACATGACCCGGAATTACTACTAACCTTTACCGTGGTCTGTGGCTCTTTATGTACGGGTCACGTTACAGACTGGCTCTTTTATATACGGGTTGTCATACCGATAACCTGTGTGTTTGTGTATGGGTTAAATTTATACCGGTTGACTAGTTCGGGTACCGGCTCCTTTAAAGGTTGTGTTGTCGATTTCTATAGACGGGTTGTGTTACCGAGATCCCTATATATGGGTTGTGTTATCGGCGGTTTGTTTACGTGTTGTATCACTGTTCATACGGAATGTTTCCTCAACGCTTTACCACTTCCTCCTCCTCCTCCCTCCCTCCTCCACCTCCCCTCCTCCCCTCCCCTCCATCCTTCCTCCACCTCCCTTCCTCCCTCCACCTTCCTTCCTCCACCTCCCTTCCTCCCCTCCCTTCCTCCACCTCCTCCCCTCCCTCCATCCCCTTCCTCCACCTCCCTTCCTCCCCTCCACCTTCCTTCCTCCACCTCCCTCCCTCCACCTCCTCCCTCCACCTCCTTCCTCCACCTCCCTTCCTCCACCTCCCTTCCTCCACCTCCCTTCCTGACATACTTGCTCCCTCCCTCACCTCACCTACCGGTTCCCTCCCTCCCCTCCTCCCTCTCTCCCCTCCCCCCTCCCTCCCTCCCTCCCTCCCTCCCTCCTCCCCTCCCTCCCTCTCTCCCCCTCCCCTGCCTGACTGACCGCCATTTGTCTGCTGTGGGAGCGGGTGGTGGGATGACAGCAGTAGTGTATGTAGCTGATAGTACCTCATCCTTCATCCCCTCCTTCATCCCTCCTTCACCTATCCTTCACCTCTCTCCTTCACCCCTCCCTCCCCACCCCCCTCCCTACCCTCCTCACCCCCTCCCTCCCTTCCTCCCCTCCCTGCTGCTGCATGGGTCTTACGAGTATTATTGTGTTATGGGTAATGTTATACGTCACTCCAGGCTGAACTTATTCTGCTTTTTCCTGGAGTTTGGGGGAAAGAAGGAGTTTATGGAGTGATAAAAGCTATGTCTGTCTGTCTGTCCTCGTCTTTTGAGGTGAGAGAGAGAGAGAGAGGTGGTGGTGGTGGTAGTGGTGGTAGAGGCGGCGGTACAGGAGTGGTGGTGCTTTGATCCCACAAGTGTAGCTCACAGCGGTGTCACATTCCTCGACCAGCAGCATCAGTAGTGCACAGTCTAGATACAGTTGTAACATCATCATCATCACCATCACCATCATCATCATCATCATCATCATCATTAACAGCATAGTGTACAGTAAAGATTCAATCATAACATCATTATCCACCATCTTGTACAACATCGTAAACATCAGCTGTATAAAAGAAAAAAAACTAGTAAACAGCTGTACGAGCAATATCAGCTTCCACGAACAGCATAACTAAAAACAGCAGCAGAGAACAGGAACAGTGGTAGGTGTAGGAGAGGCGAGCGTGGCGGGTGACTGTCAGGCCTCCAGGGTGATGGTTGAAGACAGGGCCCTTCCCTCCCGCCCTCTCTCTCTCCCTCCCGCCCTCTCTCCCTCCCGTCCTCTCTCCCCCTCCCTCCCGCCCTCTCTCCCTCACACTGATGTTTCATAAGTACGTAATTACTAAACTTAACCGGTATAACGTTAATACTTTTATAACTGTAAATGTCTAACGATCTCATGTAAAAGGTAAAAATAACATTAGATTTTTGGCTGTTATAAACGCCGTAAAATATAATAGTTGAATCTTTTATAGTTTTCAGAAGATCTTATAAAAGTATCTGATTATATTAAAATACTATCGAATCCAAACTCTTAATTAGTTATAAAACTATAGTCTTATTTATACCGATAGTCGGGAAAAGATGGTAAACACGGGTCTCGGTTCTATGGCTGTAATCAGATCAGGGATCATTTAGAGCTGTGGGAAAGTAGTTTACAGCCTCTAGTGTAGACAGCTGTGTGGTAAACATGGTCGTATATCAACCTACCAGACGTATAGGCCTGGGTTTTTGTTTTTTAGATTACTAGGCTTTTATTTTGGTTCATCTGGCCGGTGTGGTCTGGTGTTTGGTGAGAGGTAGCCAGTTCGTCATTTTTGCATCAAGTGGCAATGTAGTTATTATGTTCTGATTAATGAAGAACAAGGGGTGGGTGGGTTGTCGGTTATGCGAGTGTGTGATCAGAAAGTAAAACTGAACAAGTTGGAAGATGTTTTTTTTTTAATGAAGGCTGTATAAAAAAAGTTCATAATCGTACACTGTCGCTGTTGCGGACTGTGGCTGCGGGGGTGCGTGGGGGGAGCCCGACCTATATTTCATTTTATTCAATCATTTCCTAAGTTTTTCATGACTTCACGTTTCATATTAATTAAAATCCGTAAAAAAATATCTATTGGAAATTCAATAATGATAATAGTAGTAAGATTAAAGCCGTATATACTGAAAGAGGGTATTTATTAAATTACCAAGTGTTCGGTTACCAGACGGTTATATATTTTTTTATCAAACTATTCTCATAATTTTGTTCCATGTTTATATGAGGTAATTTTGTGTTTTAACTCTCTATGCTCTCTTATCACTGTGATCCATATAAAATATCGTTGGTAAATGTTGTCAAACCCAACGGAATTATCAACTGGTTAGAATAAAATCAAATTGAAAACCGAAAAATTATCACATAATCCGGAAAATCGCGTTGGAGGTACAAAGCCAATCAGATAATAGGAAGGACCTAGGTGGGGGTTTGGGGGGTGGTAGGGTAGGGGAGGGGGTAGTGGCTGGTAGGGGGGGGGGGGTAGTGGTATCTGTTTATGGTACGAGGCTGTAAGGTTGGTACGTGGTATCTAGCGGTCCTGTGGTATTAGCTGGTTGGTCAGGGAGGCTTTGGTATCTGGTGGTATTAAACGTGATTGATTTCTAGCTTAACTGTCCCTGGCTGGTATTAGAGGTATCTGGTATTATTGGTATATTACTGGTGTCTGGTATATCAGTGTTGGTATCTCCAGGTATTAATCGTAATTGTTGTATCAGAAAGTACCGAGAAAATTTGGTATTAGAAAGTAGTAAGGTCGAAATTTTCCTTCGTGACTCTGGATTATAGTAAAATATTCTCTCATTAGTGTATTGGCCCTCACCTGAGTACCACCCTATACACGTGGTGCCATTACTTCACACGAGATGGTGCCACTGTGATATATATTATAGTTCCATACGGGATAATTACCATACACGTTTAGTTACAGTGAATTTTAGGAGGAAGAGGAGGGAGGAGGAGAAGACGACCCCTTAACCCCGAGTCCCTACGATCCTCCTTTACCCTTCTACTGTGTTCCTGACCTCCTCATCCTCCTCCTATTCGGTCTTCTTCCTTCTCCCCCTCACTGGGCCTTCTACCTCCTCCTCCTCCTCCTATTCCACTGCCTGAAGGAGACTGATGCCCCCACGCCATTACAGGATCCGACCCATGCCAGTACCCATTACCTGCCCCCACGCCCTTGGCCAACCCACGGACCTCCTGTTAGATATTCTTACCCGCGGGCTGAACCCAACAGCTGCCTCTCCCTTCCTCCTTCCCTCCCCCTTCCTTCCCTCTATCCTCCCTCACGTCCCTTCCCTCCCCACCCACTCCTTCCGTTCTCTATTCTTAATTTGATTTTGTCTATTTCTCTCATCCTCTCCAATTCTTCCTTTTCTTCTTTTTATTTCTCGTTTCCTTCCCATCCTCCCTCTCTCTCTTCCTCCTTTTTTCGTTAATTTTTCTTCCATACTCACTCTTCCTTCACTCTCTTCCTCCCCAGTCACTCTTCCCCCTTCCCACTTCCACTCTCCCCCTCCCACCCACTCTTCCTCTCCTTCCTCTTCTCCTCTTTCAGTTGTCCAATCAGTTATATAGATTGCTCGTTCTGAGAGAGAGAGAGAGAGAGAGAGAGAGAGAGAGAGAGAGAGAGAGAGAGAGAGAGAGCCAGCCTTAACCAGCTCACTCTGACGCCACTTATATCAGAATTTGAGTCGCTTTTAATCATGTGTTATTTCATCGTGTTAATTCATAAGTTTAGTTACTTTAGTAGGATTCTTAAATATCCTCTATATTTACCTTTAAGTAGATGGTAATAAAGATGTTACATTGTATACCTGTACTGCATAGGTATACATTGTTTATATACCTACACTGTGTATGTATACTGTGTACCTAAACTCACTCCATACATGGTGAATTATATACCTCCACTGTCTATACACATAATAAATCATTGTAAACTTTTATGGGTATTTTACTGAACTTAAACTAAACTGAATTAAACTTGAAGACAGAGTAGTGAGCAGGAAGCACAAGGCGACCTTAACGATGCTGGTTAAAGCGTAAGGGAGAAGAACAGTATCTTACCAAGCCCTGAGGAGGTAATAATAATCATTTGTTTCCTGTCGGAGTACCGCAGGGGGAGTATCTTTAGCTGTTTCTCTCGTGGTCTGTATACCTCTTGTTGCTGCTGGGTGATAGCTTGAGAGACATAGCTTGAGAGATACAGCTTGAGATACAGCTTTAGAGATATAGCTTGAGAGATACAGCTTGAGAGATACAGCTTGAGAGATACAGTTTGAGAGATACAGTTTGAGAGATACTTTGTCAGGAGATGCTGAGAGAAGAGGTTCTTGCGAGGTGGGTGATGGTGGGTGATGGTGGATGATGGTGGGTGATGGTGGTGATGGTGGGTGATGATGGGTGATAGTGGGTGATGGTGGGTGACGGGTGAGAGAGAAAGTGAGACTAATCTTAAAGACAGGAAGTCCAGTTGGCCGCTAGCATACACGTCTGATTGTGTTTCTGTCCGACCCCATTCCACCTACGACCACCCACGCTACCCACAATTACCCCGCTCGCCCATACTGCCCATGACGGTTCATGTTACCCACACTGCCCGCGTCTCACCCACACACTACCCATATCTAACCCACACACACACTACCCACATCTAACCCACACACACTACCCACATCTAACCCACACACACTACCCACATCTAACCCACACACACTACCCACATCTAACCCACACACACTACCCACATCTAACCCACACACACTACCCACATCTCACCCACACTATCCACATCTCACTTCACTATATGTGGATAAAATGAATCGTAGACAATCAAGAAAAACACTAATGGTTACTTTGGCAACCTTGATCAAACTTCTGCAGCAGCAACAAAAAATGGGAAGTGTGATGCAGGTATAACTATTAATTGTTGTTAATGACACTTAATCTGTACCAGCCAGAGGGTTAGTTTGTTTGAAAAGTGTATTAAGTAAATTATTTAATTGTATTGTACTGTATTGAAATGTTGTTAAGTGTGTGTATGTTATTTTTGAAGGGTTGTCTGCCTGCCTGTGTGTGGAATTACAGCTTGACAATATATTTGGCTAATGGACTCATGTATACTCTCAATCGTCTAGAATTGAGTGACGGTAAAAAGCGATTGGATTTGACTGGGGGGAGGAGGGGTGAAAAATAATAACATCATACGCCCGCCAGGCTGGAAGTAACTGATCAGACTATACAGAAAGAGTGGAAGGTTCCTAAAGCGCTGCCAGGTGACGTGATCCAAACTATCGCACGGCACTGAGAGCAAGTTAGACTGGGTAAATAAGACGCAGGTTACAAGCGATACTGAATATATTAATTTCTAAAACGTGGTGGTGGTTAGGTATCTGAGAAGGAGAATTTGATGGAAAAAAAAAATGAAAAATGAAGAAACACGGGAAAAAACACATTGAGAAATGATAAAAGAATATAGAATTGAGGATTTGTTTTTTTTTGTAGATAGCTGTGTTTGTGTTACGCCTCTAATTGTGGGTGTTGTATTAAAGGTTAGTTCTAATGCCAGAGAGGAGAGTCAGGCAGGCAGGCAGACGGGTGGGGACTTACAGAGGCAGGTTGGGTTTAGTTTAGTTTACCCAGCTTTGGTTAATGAATGGCTTTGTTCTAGCCAGTTTTTGTAGGTCCCCCTCCTCTTCCCCCTTCACCTCCCCCCCCCCATCCCCCTCCCCCCTCATCTCCTCCTCCCCCGCCCCTCCCTGTTGGCGTTTGGTCACTAGTGTAGGTGTGAGTGAATGAGTCAGTCAGGCAGTGAGTCAGTCGCAACACCTGCAGTTCTGGGTCCACTGAGTTCTCTGATGTTATGTCAATGTTAGTTTGTGTCATATGGTCAAGTCAGTTAATGTTAGTTTGTGTCATAAGGTCATGTCACTTAATGTTAGTTTGTGTCATAATGTTATGTCAGTTAATGTTAGTTTGTGTCATAATGTCATGTCACTATTAGTTTATGTCATGTCTCTTCATTATTAGCAAACGACCGATGACATGACTCGTGTGTTCTAATTTGTCATGTCAGTTGATGTATTTACCTGTCATATCAACTCTCTCTACCGGCCAACACACTCATTACAACACCAAGACATGAACAACTGGTGTGTGTGTGCGTGTGTGTGTGTGTGTGTGTGTGTGTGTGTGTGGTTTTGTCATGTCATGTCATAATGTTGGTTATTGTCGTGTTGTCTCTCAGTGGTCATTTTGGACATATTATACATCATTCATGACGTCTCTCTCTCCAAATTGCTCATGGTCTACCTGTCAAAAGAGGCTAATTCACCTGTCATTACCGCCCCTCTCAGGTGTTTTATTATTATTTCAACAGCAGCCGCGCCTTGTGTCATGTAACTTAAACACACACACACACACACACACACACACACACACACACACACACACACACACACGCACACAAGTTGAATGGATAGTGGAAATAATTTGTTTGAGCTTTCACCTTTTTTGGGAAGTTAACTATTGTAAAATATTAAGTTGGTGTTTTGAGAGAGAGAGAGAGAGAGAGAGAGAGAGAGAGAGAGAGAGCGTAGGTAAGGTGGGTTGTCAGTGGGGTTTGGTGGGTTCTGCCCAGTGTGTCTTAAGAAAGGTGGGTGAAGGGGTGGTGGGTGCGTCACTGCCAGGAGAGGTGGGGGGGGTGGGTCTCTGCCAGGAGGTGGGTGAAGGGGGTGGTGGTGGGTCTCTCCAGGAGGTGGGTGAAGGGGTGGTGGGTCTGCCAGGAGGTGGGTGAAGTGGTGGGTCTCTGCCAGTCTCTGAGGAGGGTGTAACACTATCCCTGGGTCCAGTAGGCACCACACATTAGGTCCTCCTCCTCCCTTCACTCCCCTCCCCCCTCTCCTCCCCTCCCCCCCTGTGGGTTGAGTTTTGTGGTACAACCTGAATGAGAACCTTTAAGAGGCTCCCAGCTCCCTCACCACCCCTGAGGCCCCAGCTACCCTCACCACCCCTCTAGGGAGGCTCCCAGCTACCCTCACCACCCCTAGGAGGCTCCCAGCCCCCTCACCACCTCTAGGAGGCCCCAGCCACCCAGGAGGCTCCCACCCTCACCACCCAGGAGGCCCCCAGCTCCCTCACCACCACCAGGAGGCTCCCCAGCTCCCCTCACCACCCCAGGAGGCCAACAGCCCTCACCACCTCTAGGAGGCCCCCAGCCCCCTCACCACCCCTAGGAGGCTCCCCAGCTCAGGCTCCCACCTCACCACCTCAGGGAGGCCCCAGCCACCTCTACCACCACCCAGGAGGCTCCCCAGCCTCCACCACCTCCAGGAGGCCCCAGCCCCTCACCACCTCTAGGAGGCTCCCCACCTCACCACCTCAGCCACACCATAGGAGGCCAGCTCCAGCCCCTCACCACCCACCTATAGGAGGCCCCACCCCTCACCACCCCTAGGAGGCCCCAGCCACCCTCACCACCCCCAGGGAGGCCCCAGCCACCTCACCACCCCAGGAGGCTCCCAGCCCTCACCACCCCTAGGAGGGCTCCCTCACCACCCAGGCTCACCCTCACCACTCCAGGAGGCTCCCCAGCCCCTAGGAGGCTAGGAGGCCCCAGCTCCCTCACACCACCCCTAGGACAGCTACCTCACCACCCAGGCTCTCCCACCACCCCAGGAGGCTCCCCAGCTACCCTCACCACCCTCACCACCTAGGAGGCCCCAGCCCCTCACCACCCCCAGGAGGCTCCCTCACCACCTCTAGGAGGCTCCCCAGCTCCTCACCACCTCCAGGAGGCTCCCAGCTCCCCTCACCACCTCCAGGAGGCTCCCAGGACACCACCCTTAGGAGGCTCCCAGCCACCTCACCACCCAGGGAGGCTCCCAGCCCCCCACCACCCCAGGAGGCCCCAGCTCACCACCCGTAGGAGGCCCCAGCCCCTCACCACCTCCAGGGAGGCTCCCAGCCCCTCACCACCCCCGGAGGGCCCCAGCCACCCTCACCAGGACCCTGAGGCCCCAGCCCCTCACCACCTCTAGGAGGCTCCCCAGCCACCCTCACCACCCGTAGGGCTCTCACCAGCAGGAGGCTCCCACCCCTCACCCCTCACCACCCAGGAGGCCCCAGCTACCCTCACCACCCGTAGGCTCCCAGCTCCCTCACCACCTCTAGGAGGCTCCCAGCTCCCTCACCACCCCCCTCACCACCTCCCTCACCACCTCTAGGAGCTCCCAGCCCTCCCAGCTACCCTCACCACCCTTAGGAGGCTCCCAGCTCCCCTCACCACCCTTAGGAGGCTCCCAGCTCCCCTCACCACGCCCCTAGCGATGACTATGGTGAGAACCGTGACGATGATGACTACTAAGGTGGCGAAAATGATGGCGATGACTGTATGATGAAGATGGTGACTGTATGATGAAGATGGTGACTATGATGTAGATGGTGACTGTATGATGAAGATAATTACTGTGACAATGGCGACTGGTTGATGGTGACTGTGATAATGATGACGGTGTGATAATGACGACTATATGACAATGATAACTGTATGTTGTAATAATGATGACGATGACGACAACTGCACTGAAGCCGAAAACGAAATGAGTGTCTCTCCTAAAAATTGCATCCTCCTCCTCCTCCTCCTCCTCCTCCTCCTCCTCCTCCTCCTCCTCTTCCTCTTTATCTTCCTCTTCTTCTTCTTCCTCCTCCTCTTATCTTCCTCTTCTTCCTCCTCCTCTTCCCCTCTTCGTTCTCCTCCTCACAACAATAACAATGTCAACAAACTAAAGGGGAAGATGGAAGGGAGGATAATAAGGGGAATAAGAAGAGGAGAGAAGGAGAAAGAGAAGAGGGAGAAGAGACTAAAAAAGGGAAGATGAATGAGAAGAGGAGAGAGAAGAGGTTTATTATTTGATTATACGTCTTGGAAGAAGGAAGAGGAGGGGAGGGGAGGAGAGGATGCACAGAAGAGAAGAGCGATAAGAGGAGAAGGTGATTAGAGACACAGAGAGAGATGGAGAAATAATGAAGAGAAAATAGGTTGTAGTTGTAATGGAGAGAGAGAGAGAGAGAGAGAGAGAGAGATCTTAACACAACAAAAGCCGTGACATCAGAATGAGACGTCCCTTGTATCAGTGACAGCATCTCTCACTCCTGAGGTAGGTGACGTAGGCAGGTAAGGTAGGTAGGGCCCGGACACGCTACACCTACTTACTGCTTTTACTGTTTCTGCTTCTGCTTATTATACTTCTGATGTTTCTTACTGGTGGTGGTAGTGGTGGTGGTGGTGGTGGTGGTGGTGCCAGTGGTAGTGGTGATGGTGGTGGTGGTGGTGAAAATAATGATGATAGTGATGGTGGTGCTAGTGATGGTGGTAGTGGTGGTGGAAATGGTGGTTAGGGGCCCGACGGTTGACCAATCAAAGGTATAGTGACTTCGGTGGTGGTTGGGGATTGTGGTAGCCGATGCAGCGATAGTGGTTGGTGTGGTAGTGGGGATATCTCGTTACTGTATCTCGTGGTCTCGTGGTCTCGGTGATAGAGAGTCAGCCGTAGAGATGACGGGAGAGATATGGGAGACATACTGGGAATGGTAGGAATCTCGGGAATGGTGATGGGAATAGTGGGAACGGTGGTGGGAATTGTGGGATTATTGATGGGAATTTTGGTGGGAATTATGGAAATGGTGGTGGGAGTTGTGGGAATTTTGATGGGAATGGTAGTGGGAACTGTGGGAATATTGATGGGAATTGTGGCGGGAATATTGATGGGAATAGTGGCGGGAATATTGACGAGAATGGTGGCGGGAATTGTGGGAATTTTGATGGGAATAGTGGCGGGAATATTGATGGGAATAGTGGCGGGAATATTGACGGGAATGGTGGCGGGAATTGTGGGAATTTTGATGGGAATTATATTAAACGATGTAAATAACGTATAATTCACCTCTAATTAAACCAATATAATTAATCATTAATAATTTTCAGCTATAATTTATGGTAGTTACATTATAATGGTAGGAACAGAAAGATATGGTAGTCACGGTATGGTAGTCACAGTATGTGTAGTCACGGTATGGTAGTCACGGTATGGTAGTCACAGTATGGTAGTCACGGTATGGTAGTCATGAAAGGTAGTCACAGTATGGTAGTCACGGTATGGTAGTCACGGTATGGTAGTCACGGTATGGTAGTCACAGTATGGTAGTCACGGTATGGTAGTCACAGTATGGTAGTCACAGTATGGTAGTCACGGTATGGTAGTCACGGTATGGTAGTCACGGTATGGTAGTCCTGATGTAGTGGTCACAGTATGGTAGTCACAGTATGGTAGTCACGGTATGGTAGTCAGGTATAGTAGTCACGGTATGGTAGTCACGGTATGGTAGTCACAGTATGGTAGTCAGGTATTGGTAGTCACAGTATAGAGTCAGTATGGTAGTCACGGTATAGTAGTCACGGTATGGTAGTCACAGTATGGTAGTCACAGTATGGTAGTCAGTTATGGTAGTCACGGTATGGTAGTCACAGTATGGTAGTCACAGTATGGTAGTCACAGTATGGTAGTCACAGTATGGTAGTCACGGTATGGTAGTCACGGTATGGTAGTCACAGTATGGTAGTCACAGTATGGTAGTCCTGGTATGGTAGTCACGGTATGTTAGTCAGATATGGTAGTCACGGTATGGTAGTCACGGTATGGTAGTTCAGTATGGTAGTCACGGTATGGTAGTCGTTATGGTAGTCACGGTATTGGTCACGGTATGGTAGTCACGGTATGGTAGTCACTATGGTAGTCACGGTGGTAGTCACAGTATGGTAGTCACAGTATGGTAGTCACGGTATGGTAGTCACAGTATGGTAGTCACGGTATGGTAGTCACGGTATGGTAGTCACGGTATGGTAGTCACGGTATGGTAGTCACGGTATGGTAGTCTGGTATGGTAGTCACAGTATGGTAGTCACGGTATGGTAGTCACGGTATGGTAGTCTGGTATAGTAGTCACGGTATGGTAGTCACGGTATGGTAGTCACAGTATGGTAGTCACGGTATGGTAGTCATGTGAGTATGGTAGTCACGGTATGGTAGTCACGGTATGGTAGTCACGGTATGGTAGTCACGGTATGGTAGTCACGGTATGGTAGTCACAGTATGGTAATGGTAGAGGAAGTGGGGTGGGTGGTGGGATGTGGTTGGAGGAAGTGGTGGGGGGTGTGGTAGGGGGTTGTGGTAGGGGTGGAAGTGGAGGAATTGTGGTTAGAGGGGAGGGAGAAGGTAGGGGTGATAGGGTGATGGTGGGTGGTGGTGATGGTGGGTGGTGGTGATAGTGGTGATGGGGTGTTATGGTGTTGAGATGGTGATAAGTGATGATGGTGACAAGAAAGATGTGTGTGTGATGGGTGAGTATGGGTAAGGTAGTGAAGAGAGAGAGAGAGAGAGAGAGGGGGCAGGTGGTGTGAGTAACAGGGAGGAGGAGGGGGAGGGAGGAGGTAGTGGAAGGAAGGAAGGAAGAGGAAGGAGAAGGAGTTAGGTGAGGGAGGGAGAGACAGTGAGGTAGTAGTGGTTCCCAGGTCTACGCTCGGCTGCTTCTCCTCACCTCCTTCCCTACACCTC
The DNA here is from genome assembly GCF_018991925.1 of Homarus americanus. Classification (NCBI taxonomy): domain Eukaryota; kingdom Metazoa; phylum Arthropoda; class Malacostraca; order Decapoda; family Nephropidae; genus Homarus; species Homarus americanus. The sequence goes on along the minus strand of NW_024729731.1, from coordinate 75,196 downwards.
CCCTCACCCCCTCTCACCCTCCTCACCCCTCCTCACCTCCCCTCCTCACCTCACCCTCTATTTCTTCCTCGTAATGACATACACCAGATGCCTTCACTCTGGTCTAAAAATATTATGACAAGAAAATAATAATAATAATAATAATAATAATAATAATAATAATAATAATAATAATAATAACAAAAATAATAACAATAATAACAACTGCAACAAAACAAAGGCACAAATTATCACCTCATCAGACTACAACCACAACATAACTAAATAATAATAATAATAATAATAATAATAATCAACAACTTCTCTTAGTCATTCTGTGTTAACAATTACAAAGAGTAATTTATTTTTGGTGACGTAACAAACTATCAATTAGCTCACTACTTTAGTTATTTTTTCTCAAACAAATTTTATATCACTGACTTTAGTATTATATAGTTATTTTTAATGTGATTTTTTTATTGATAAAGATTGGCTAATTTTTTTTTTTGATCCTATTTTACCTCCTCGTCTGGATTTTGGGGATAGTGGATCAGATGAGAGGAAAGGTTGATCAATTTCATAAGGAGGCGGGTGTGTTCTCCTTCCGTGATAGTGAAAGCTAAGAGAGAGATTTTTATTACCACTTCTGATGACGTGAGGAAAGAAGCTGTAACCTTTCCTTCCACCCTTCCTTCCTTCCTTCCTTGTGACAGTGAAAGAAGGAACCTGTAGCCCTTCCTGCCTTGTAACTGTGTGTGTGTGTGTGTTCATGACCTATTTCTTTTCCTTCCTGGTGATATCACGAGTGGGTTAACCTGGTGACACTGACCGGCCTTATCATCCTCACTGGGAGTAGATTTGGTCTTCGTTAAGTCCAAACCTGGTGACTGTGTAGGAGAGAGAGAGAGAAGCTGTCACCATCCTTCCCTTCTTGGTGACAGTATAGAAAGCTTTCACCATCCTTCCCTTCTTGGTGACAGTATAGAGGCTGTCATCATCCTTCCCTTCTTGGTGACAGTATAGGTTTCGTCATCATCCTTCCCTTCTTGGTAAGGGTGTGTAGAGGCTGTCACCATCCTTCCCTTCTTGGTGACAGTGTAGAGCTGTCACCATCCCTCCCTTCTTGGTGACAGTATAGCTGTCACCATCCCTCCTTCCCTGGTGACAATACAGAATCTTATCACCATCTCTCCTTACCTGGTGACAATCGAAGCACCACTCACACCACCAATTTTAGAGGTCAAAGGTTACAGGTCACCCATGGATCCCAAGAGACCCACTCACCACTACCTGTTAACGTCCGCCTTGTCTTGTAAACTTTTCATGATCCACCTTTAATTAACGCTAAGAATACAATATCTAATTTAACAATCAACTACTTTCCCTTTGCTGTTTTCTTGTGGTCTTTAATGAACCACGAGAAAAGGTACTAATGGTTTAATTAATACTTACCTATGATACAGTAATGGCTATCGATATGTTTTCGTGGCACACCTGATAGGAACACGGGAGGTGAGGTGAGGATTAATGAGGAAATAACGGGAGGTGTCCTCGTGCTGACTGTGGCTGACTGTGGCTAACTGGCTGACTGTGGCTAACTGGCTGACTGTGGCTAAGTACTCCTACCCCCCACACCCTCACCCCCAAGAGGCGGCTATGTTGTGTGGAACTTCAAGTCACAAAATAATAAGCCTTTACGTTTCGCCTCGTTTAGTTAATGATTTATATTCGTGTTCATTAATAAGTCTTTTGTGTTCAGGTACAACTCTCATTGTGCACCTGGGTGAAGCTTTGAATCATAAATCAAGCTGGAGGTACGTGCTTTAAACCAGCTCGAAGTGTATTGTAAGCTGAATTTATTGTTTTTTATAAGCTTATTCGTATACTGTATCATAAATTAAGCTTTTTTGAATGACAAAAAAAATCTATCGTAAAATATATTTGTTTTTTTAATGGAATGATTAACTTAAGCTTCATATCATCAACTAAAGCTTAATGGTACACTAAGCTTGGATTTTTCACCAGCTTAGTTTCCCAAAAGATCATACTCATTTATCGACTTATTGAAGAATACCTTTTTAATACGACTGAACATAGAGAACGCGAGGCACACTGAGGAAGGTATTACGTGTTAAGAATCTATATCATATAATGGGAATGTTTATTGACATGGAGTTAAAATGATGAAGTTTGTTGATGCTTATGAGCTTCTGTGTGACTATAGTGCTGAGGTTAATTATATATTATTGGTGAAAGAGTTAATGGACTAACGTACAGTACTCACCATTGACTGTTGGTGTTGAGGAAACTAAGTTAGGTAGTGGTTTCCAGCAGCATCAGTGTCTCTCTCTCTCTCCTGTGGCTCTCCCTCCCTCCGTGGCTCTACCTCCGTGGCTCTCCCTCCTCCGTGGCTCCCTCCTCCGTGCCTCTCCGTGCTCTCTCTCTCCTCCGTGCCTCACCTCCGTGGCTCTACCTCCGTGTGGCTCTACCTCCTCCGTGGCTCTCTCTCCCTCCGTGGCTCTACCTCCCTCCGTGGCTCTCTCTCCCTCCGTGGCTCTACCTCCCTCCGTGGCTCTACCTCCCTCCGTGGCTCTCCCTCCCTCCGGTGGCTCCCTCCTCCCTCCGCAGGCTCTCCCTTCCCTCCTCCGGGTGGCTCTAATACCCTCCCTCCGCGGCTCTCCTCCCTCCGTGGCTCCTTACCTCCCTCCGTGGCCTTCCTCCTCCCTCCGTGGCTCTCCCTCCCTCTCCGTGGCTCTCCCTCCTCCGTGGCTCTCCCTCCTCCGTGGCTCTACCTCCCTTCCGTGGCCTCAATACTCCCCTCCGTGGCTCTATTCTCCTCAGGGTTCTCCCTCCGTGGCTCTGGCTGTAAACACGGTCACAGATGATCGGAAGGTCACCTGTATCTCTCCTGACGGCAGCGCTGTAGAGGAAGGTCGGCGTCCCTGGGGCTGGGGGAGGTCCTGCTGGTACCCATAACTACATTTCTCGAAAGTGGGGACCTCCTTAGGCTAGTGGGCGGTGCGGGCGGTAGAGGTATAAGGCGATAGTGACTGTAGGGTCGATGGGCGGTCAGGGCAGCAGAGGTGGGATGATGGGCGGAGCGGGCAGAGCGGGCGGAGCGGGCGGTAGAGGGTATAGGGTGGTAGTGACTGTATCATTGATGGGAGGTGCGGGCGGTAGAGGTGGGATGATGGGCGGACCCTAAGCTGGTGGTGATGAGGTAAAATACTCAACTACCGGCCGCCCTTGATGGTCAGTTACCGCCACAAGATAACACACTACTGCCTCCTCATTCTAATACTCCCAGGGGCGTGTTGGATCCTTAACCGGTGTTGTTGACTCGGCAGGAGATGCTAATGTGATTTTCAAGGAACACAGTTATTGCTAGTCAGTTGCAAAGAGAAATATATACCTTCCTTTTGACAGTAGTGGCGGAGGGGGGGGGGAGGTTAAACGCAGCCAGATTAAGTAGAATATGGAGTTTGAATCCCTTGGGAAACTCGAGGTACACAAGAAACAATTACTTAGAGACTTGAGGAATCAATTTTTGTACTTGACCATCTCGGCCCGTCTGAAGGGGGTCTGGGCCTAATGAAATGTACCTTGGCTAACTCTCTTCTTGTCGAGGCCATTAACTCGCTACACACTGCTGTCGATGTGTTGGTTGAGGTTGAATATTCGATGTGAGAATGCTAATGAAGGGGTGTCTAGCGCGGTGACGGACACGAACCTTCGGGGGAGGAGAGCCAGCGACCACCGACTCGGGTCTTGGGTAATGATTATTTTTCACCTTAGAGCCTCCAGCTTCATCATCCAGCACCCCCGATGGTCCAAGGCGTCGTCCTCCCTCTGTTGTGCGTCTGACTTTCTACCTCTGATGCCTCTCTGCCTCTCATGCCTCCTCCTCTGTCCGTGTTATGCGCCCTGACTTCCTGCCTCTGATGCCTCGCCTTCTCTGTGTCCAACTCTGCCTCTCATGCCTCCTCCTCTGTCCGTGTTCTAAAGACCAAACTTAGTTCTCTTCCTTACTGGCCGACATCCTCTTCTCACTCCAGTACATCTGTGGCCATTTGTTGACGATTGGACCACACATACGACCTGTGAATTACCTTAAAGTGACTCAAATATCATCCCCACCTTCCCTGAGTGCTGCCTGGTACTCGTGAATCCCCTACTTCTTGGGTTCGTGTGAGGGGGTTGAGGGTTCGAACTGAATTAGTGGTTTCAGATGAGAGTTGAAGGTTTGATTTGTGTTGGTAGGGAAGTGGTGAGGGTAGGCGGTGGTCAGGCGAGGGTGGACCGCGGTCTCTCTGCTCCTCGCCTCACTGTAGGGTACCCAACCTTCTCTCTACCCCTCTCCCCCCTCCAAAGCCTCCAGGCAGAGCGGGGAACACCACTCACCTGCACTGTACCTACCTTACTACTTTAACTCTTTATTCAGGTAACTATTAGTGGCCTCCTGTATATAATGACACACCTGGATGTTGAATATAACTATTAAAACAACATAAAACCACAGGTAAGGTTAATGTATAATATATTATTCATAATTATCTAAGGTAGACCCAGAGGTTGAAGGAGGGTAGGAGTGTACAGGCTTGTGGTCTACTCCCTCCTCCTCCTCCTCCTCCTCCTCCTCCTCGTCCTCCTCCTCCTCGTCCTCCTCCTCCTCGTCCTCCTCCTCCTCCTCCTCCTCCTCCTCCTCCTCCTGCCCGCTGCTTCCTGAATTAAGATCATATCAAGATATCAGAGGATGCAGGCAGGACTAGTTAAGCGGTACCAGGGTTGACCGGAGGTGAAGTACTGTTAAAGAACCATCTCTCACAAGACACCATTCTCAGGTGTTTATATACTGTATATACGATACGTTCTGTCTTAGGTTAAAACAAAAGAAAACAACAACAACAATGACAACAAAAACAACAACAACAACGACAACACCCAAAACAATAACGACAACAACAACAACAACAACAACCACCACCACCACCTGATTTCTTAGCAATTGAAAAAAAAATTCCTTGAGATAATTAGGATTTATGTAAGTCTTAAGAGAAGGATCAAACACTGTCGGAAGGACGTTGTTCTCATATCGGGTCACCTGTATCTCTCTGGGGGTCACCTGTATCTCTCTGGGGGTCACCTGTATCTCTCTGGGGGTCACCTGTATCTCTCTGGGGGTCACCTGTATCTCTTAGGGGTCAGCTGTGTCTCCTAGGGGTCAGCTGTGTCTCCTAGGGGTCAGCTGTGTCTCCTAGGGGCCCGCAGCCTCACCCTACGTCTCCACATGCCTCATATGCCTAAATTCTTCATGACACACCTGGCTGACCATGTCATTACCTGAGGCGGTGATTACTGTCTCCTGGATAACCGATTCTCCTCACCAGGGACCCCCGGTTAATCCTGCCAGAGTGAACCTTAAACCCCTCAGAAATAAGGCTCTAAATCCCTCCTTCCTTCCCTCTACTTCCACCTCCCTATCCCCCTCCCTTCCTCTCCCTTTCCCTCCCTTTCTTCATTCCCCTTCTCTCCCTCTTCAAATTCTCCCCACTTTCCCCTTCTCTTCCCCTCTTAAACCACCCTTCCTTCCCTTTCCTGCCTCTCCTTCCCCCTTCCCTGCCTTTCCCTTCCCTCCCCTTCCTTCATTCCCCTTTCTCTCCCCCTCCAAATCCTTCCTCCTCTACCCACCTCTCTCTCCTGACATTCCTTCCTCTCCATTCCTCCCTTCCTCCCTCCTCCTCCCTCCCTCCCCCTGCAGTTTAGTTCTTTAATAATAAAAACAAACAAGAACTTAATTCTCTCTCAAAATAATATTTACTTAACCAAAACAAAATAAAATTAAAGTAAAACTAAAAAAAAATCAGAAAACAAAGACAAAACTCCATTGAGAGAGAGAGAGAGAGAGAGAGAGAGAGAGAGAGAGAGAGAGAGAGAGAGAGAGAGAGAGAGAAAGAGAGAGAGAGAGAGGAGACCTGTGCTTGGTATAATGGGTGTGACCTAAATGACCCAGACACCTGCTAGATTACTGAGACGTGAGCGTTAAGGATTACTTAAAAAGGAGTGGTGGGGGGGGTGGAGGTGTGGGGGAGGGCAGCAGGAAGGAGAGGGTAGAGAGAGAGAGAGAGAGAGAGAGAGAGAGAGAGAGAGAGAGAGATGACAAAACAATTAAAAAAAACCACCAATATCTTTCATTAACAACTCGCAAACAAACAAACAAACAAACAAAATATATAAACTCAAAAACATGAAAATAACAACAAATAAATTCATAAAAAAAAAAAATCTGAATAAAAACGAAAAAAAAAAAAAATATTCCCTCATTACTTTCGGAAATAATCAGGTAAAAATGACACCCCCCCAAAAATTTTGTCCAGGTAAAGGTGAGGACAACTTTACCTGGTGGGAAAAGGTGCTTCAGGTAGTAAGTACAAAACTATAATTACCTGATCATAGATAGAAGTTAGGTGTATAATTATTCATCTAGAGGCTGGCAGGGGGTAATTATAGATCTAGACATTATACAATTATACATAGTTATAGGTGAATAGATTAATTAATTGTTAAAAGGTGAAATTATTAAAGGTGGCATTTGCTCTCTGATTTATATAGACACCTGTGTTGTTATAGAGAGGTGATGTGTATAGTTGTGTGTGTATATATAAACTAGAAATATATACATGAATAAAATAATTGAGAAATCTTAATTGATATAGGAATAAATCATTTGTCTTGAATTAAATGGATATAGAGAAAGTTATACATATAGACGAAAATAACAGTAATTCATAGAAATTCAATTGTAGTAAGGGCGTGTGTGGGGAGGGGGGGGGTGGGGAGGGGAGGGGAGGTTGGGAAGAGGAAGGAAAGGCCTGGGGAGAGGAGAGAAGACCTGGGGGGGGAATGGGAGGGGGTAGGGTGAATCAGGTAGAGGTTGAGGGTTGGATGGGGTCAGGTGGCGGGGGTTGATGGACGGGGTCAGGTGGTGAGTGATAGCCATGTTAGCGGTGTGTTGTTTTTGTCTTCCTTCCTTCCTTCCTTCCTTCCTTCCTTCCTTCCTTCCTTCCTTCCTTCCTTCCACCTCTTCCTCCTCCTTCTCCGCCTCTTCTTCCTTCTTCTTCACCCCGTTGTTTCTTCTCCTTCCCCTTTCCACCTCTTCCTCCTCCTCCTTGTCCCTGGTGTTCCTCCTCTTCCTCCCCATTCTTGCTCTTACTCCTTCTTCTCCTTCCTCATCCTTCCCGTTCTTCCTCCTTCTTATTCTTCCTTTTCCTCCCTCAAATCACCATTATCTTCCGTGTTATTATTTCGTGGATCTACATTATATACGGTTTGCTTATAGACGTGTGTGTGTGTGTGTGCGTGTGTGCGTGTGTGTGTGTGTGTGTGTGTGTGTGTGTGTGTGTGTGGTTCAAAAAACACAACACGTACACAACAACAGAACACACTTTTCCGCACAGGTAATGAACTTGAGGTCAACATGAAGGTGTTGTCTAATAACTCAAAATATCTCGTCTTATATTCCTAACCTAACTCTAACCTAACTCTAACCTAACCTAACCTAACCTAACCTAACTCTAACCTAACCTAACTTAACCTAACTCTAACCTAACCTAACTCTAACTCTAACTCTAACCTAACTCTAACCCTAACCTAACCTAACTCTAACCTAACTTAACCTAACCTAACCTAACCTAATCTAACCTAACTTAAACCTTACATAAACCTAACATAAATAATTCACCTGTGTAGAAATTAAAACACCAATTCATTGATATAATTCTCAGGTATACAGGTATTTTAAGAATGTATACTCTCTTATTAAAACACCTTACCATTATTTTTTTTTTAAGTTCAAGTTCAGGATTAATTTCGGTGTGAATTGAGTGCGTGGAGGCGGTAAGTGCTCGCCAAATGGCCCACTCAACTTGAGACTCACGCAAACTGCTCCCCTGAATCACCAACATTGACCTTTGATACCTGTGTCGTAGGTAAGCGAGCTGATCCAGGGGCAGGTGTGTGGTGTGGGCAGGTAATATGAGTGTGTGTGTGTGTGTGTGTGTGTGTGTGTGTGTGTGTGTGTGTGTGTGTGAGACAGCAGATAATGTTATATTACAGCATAAATCATCACATAACAGCACAAGATAACAAAACAACAACAATTTAAGTGAACTAAACTGAACAATTTCTTTATACTGAAGAACAAAACACATAACAAACCTCTATAGAACACATACCCTCCTATATCGTTCTATAACCACAACCAAAAATTATATCATACTATTGAAGAACACTTTCCAATTTCTCAAAATCTTGTATCACGTGAGAACAATTTATGACAGGTGAGCCGATGTAGACAACACCTGTACACCTAAAAAGGAAAATAATCACTGCATATATGAGCTCACACACGTAAGTACTTATATATCCACCTGTGTTTGACGCTAATGATGTGGCAATTTGAACCACTCAGTCGATAAGTTACCTGAACGGTTTCTATTCATCGTTTAGAGACCAAACTTGACTTAAATTCGTTCAATTTGTGATTAATCACTGGATGAATTATAGAAAATTGGTGGTGGGAAAAAGTGATGGAACATGATTGGATAGATCGATGAATGATAGATTGAATAGATAGATAGATAGATAAATTACCACGATTCAAAACGGAATGTGTGTGTGTGTGTGTGTGTGTGTGTGTGTGTGTGTGTCGTCTCGCTCGACCTTGTGTGTATGGTATGTATGTATGTATGTTGAGTGTGTGTGACCTCAGGCAACGGCGGCACGTGCAGGGCGGATGTGGCCAACACTGATGACTCTTGGTGTCTTCCCCACCCCTCCCCACCCCTCCTCTTCCTCCCCCTCCCCCCCCTCCCCCCTCCCCCCTCCCCTTCTTCCCCTTCCTCCCTCCTCCTCATCCTCCTCCTCCTTCTCATCCTCCTTCTGCTTCAGTTTTCATCTTATCCGGATCTTTCTTTCCTTTCTTCTTTTCTTTTTTTTTCTTTCCTTTCTTTCTTTCTTTCCTTTCTTTTTCTTTCTTTCTTTCTTTCTTTCTTTCTTGTTGTAATAAGTTTGGATTATTTTAAAGTGCTGAGATTATGATGTGTGTGTGTGTGTGTGTGTGTGTGTGTGTGTGTGTGTGTGTGTGTGTGTGTGTGTGCGACAGGTGCCTTGCGGGGGTACACACTCAAGCCTAATACTCCTCCACCTTAATGATAACTAGTTCTTGTGTAAGCCGCTTATGACTCGTCCCTCACACACACACACACACACACACACACACCAAGAGAGAGAGACGAAAATACCTGGCCGCTCATCACCTGGAGAACACACTAATTATAACGAGAAACACACCAGGTATATCTTTCCTTATTTGGGCTGTAATATAAATCTGTTTTAGAGTTGCATGTAATGTTAGCAATGTTGACTGCAATGATAATATTTTGGAGGTAGGATAGAACGAGAAGTGGATTTGGTTTCACCCCCTTGAGGAGATTGGTGACCTTGGAGATGGTCTGTAATATGTGTGAAGAAGGTAGTTCCTCAAGTGTGAACAAGCTGCTCCTTCTGTTGCTGTTACCCCTTCGCCAGGCGCCTCTTGCTCCTGGCGATCTTCGTGGTCCCTGGAACAATTCTCGGTCATGTCTGGCGGGGTCGTCTCCCGTGGATGCCGGAGGTCACTGCTGTGGTTGCCTTGTTTTTGCCTTATGTGATTGGTGGTTGAACTGAACTCCGGTCCCGAGGCGGTGTTGTTATTGCGTTGTATTCTCTACCTGTGGTTAAGGCCTCTGTGTAGGGCTTAATACCTCAGCCCGGAGAACGGGTTTGGGTTCTTCTGGTCGTCTTGAGACTCTGCGTCTGAGCCTCCTACAGAGAAGATGAAGCCCTAAAAGATGATGGAGGGCTTCCAGGGGGAAATACTGGAGGTTTCCGGAGAGGTTAAAAGATTATCCACTCGGGGTTTCCAGGAGGATTAAAAACCAACCTCATTATCATTTACATTTTTGTGGTGTTGTTGATATTTGACATGAAAAAAAAAAACACGTTTTTTTACATGAATAATAAACTAGCCTGAACAGCACTTAACCTCTACCTGCTCAGTATGACGTCACTACAGGACACCTTGATTACCTCTCACACACCTGGTTAAATTACTTCGCTTCTTACAGGACAAAACTCCATCAACTTTATACGACATAAATAAGAATTAAACGATATATTTA